>NC_138778.1:26537156-26802156 GCF_965119305.1 Pelophylax lessonae
CCTGCTTCCCTGGTGGATGGTGCTCTCTCACACACAGGCAATTGATTGTCCCTTGGCGTCACTACAACCAATGCAAGGCAATGCTAAGACCAAGCTCTGATCTTGAAGATGCCTGGACCCTAGACCAGTGATCCTCAACTCCGGTCCTCGGGGCCCACTAACAGGCCAGATTTTAAGTATTACCTTGGGGAGATGCAGACTAAAATACTGCAATCCCTGAGCAGCAAATGAGATCACCTGTGATGTATTTTAATTTTCTTGCAAACCTGGCCTGTTAGTGGGCCCTGTGGACCGGAGTTGAGGACCACTGCCCTAGACCACTGCTGCATGGGGAGAAGAAGAGCAGTCAAATTGCTAGAGGACCAGAGGATTGGGAAAGTATATAGCATTTTGTTCCCCTAGACCAATGAGGGCGAACCTTGGCACCCCAGATGTTTTGGAACTACATTTCCCATGATGCTCCTGCACTCTGCAGTGTAGTTGAGCATCATGGGAAATGTAGTTCCAAAACATCTGGGGCGTCAAGGTTGGCCATCACTGCCCTAGACAGAATCAAACAATTAACTCTTGCAGTAAAGGCTTAACCCACAGCAAGATACTTTATTTAGTTGCCTTGAGTTGGGCTTTAGAAAACCGTATACAGTGCACGAGATGATTTCAAACAGGGCCGGAACAAGGTCATTTAGAGCCAAGGGCGAGCCTACCAAACTGTGCCCCTCCCCCCACTCCAAGATCTATGAGCATTGTGTGTCACCAAAAATACCCCCACAAAAACACTCAACACTAATCTGCATGCTTATCCCCTAAGCATAAATCCCCCCTCCTCCCAATACAAATCTGCCTCCTGCTGAATTCCCCCCTCTCAGCACAAACTTTGCTCCCCATCCCCCAAATCCCCCCAGCTCAAATGTCGCCCCCCCCAAAAAAAAATGCACCCCTCCAAGCACAAATCCTCTACCCCCCTAAAATGTCCCCTCCTAGTAAACTTTGTCTCCCCCCACTTCAAATTGTCTCCCCCTTCCTAGCACATATCCCGCCTCCTAGTACAAATCTTCTTCTTCCCCCATGCCCTCTCCCGAAATAAATCCCCTAAATGACCATTCTTAGCACTCCCTCTCCCCCAAATTTCCCCTTCCTACACAAATCCCCTCCCCTACAATCTCCTTGTGGCACCCCCCCCCCCCCCCCCACATAACATGATACCACATCTGTGTTGCCACCAGCAAAAAAAAAAAATTGAAGATGCTAACCAGAATATTGAACAGTTATTTAAATCTTTATCCATATGATACCACAGTGCCCAGGGCATTTCTCCCTCCTAAAAAGATAGGTGCTGGACAGCACCCCCTTTCCTGCGCTCGGAACCTGGTCCTCAGGCTGTTTCAATCCTGGAACTCGTACTGGTATTAGGCATCCATGATGGCTAGGCTTTGCTGCCCCTTACGACCAGGGTGGTCGACCAGACACTAAAAATACAAAGCAAAAAAAGGGCGCACCAGCCTAGCGCATTATCCTCAGCAAGTTTATTTGGATAAAATTGTTTAAAATCAAATACTCACAAACAAACAAGAAGTTTCAGGCACATCAATTCCATACACCTGCCTCCTACCAGAGGATCAACGTCTTTACTGGAAGCAGAGGGCCTCTGCTTCCAGTAAAGACGTTGATCCTCTGGTAGGAGGCAGGTGTATGGAATTGATGTGCCTGAAACTTCTTGTTTGTTTGTGAGTATTTGATTTTAAACAATTTTATCCAAATAAACTTGCTGAGGATAATGCGCTAGGCTGGTGCGCCCTTTTTTTGCTTTGTATTTTCATTTCTCCCTCCTGCCCAGCCCTTGTCCCGGCCCTGATTTCAAACAAACTGAAAAACAAATTTAGAGGTAAGTGAGGTTTATTTCCTTGCAATTTCCATGCCATTTCCTTTTAGTTTCCATATTCGGTTTTTGAGTGAGTCGGTTATTTTTTAAATGTCTCCTTTGATGTATTTTAGGAATGTCTTCTACTGATTATTATGTATTACAATCATTTAAAATCTACTTCTTGAGATATTGTTGACACCCTCTGCTGTTAAAGTATAGCTGTCCGCATAATGTCATTGCCTGTGTCTATTTTCAGAGCGCCATATGGCAGCTCCTGAGGCTTAGAACTTTAATGTATATCTATTTACAGTATGGTTTTTTTTTTTTCTTCCTTTTTTTTTTTTTTTTTCCTTCCTTTAGAGGCAGTCATATCAGAACATTGGAAATGGTCAAAGAAAGTGAAGCAAGCCCCGCTCTTTGTATTGGGTCAGGTATGTTTTTCGAGTACTGAACCTCATTAAAAGACAAATATGGGCTATGAAAAAAAAAACCTATGTACATACTCACCTAGGTGGATGTAGCATTGATCCGATGCTGCATCTGTCTCCCGCCGTCTCTGAGACCCGAGCGATTAAAGATCACTGATAGCTCAGTTCTCGGTCTTCAGTGAGCAGAGAGCTTACTGTAAAAGCTCACTTCTACAGTAGGTCCCCGTGTCGTTTTCCCTAACCAGTATGACTGGGGCAGAAGCTGATGGAATGCCATTGAGTGCAATAATTCCAGGCCCATTATTCACGGTTAAAGCGGAGTTCCGGCCACAAAATCGACATGATTGATTTTGTGGCCATCCGATTGCTTTTCCTCACCTGAAAAAGAAATGGATAGTTATGATTTTTTTTTTTTTTTTACTTACATTGTTATTGTAGAAAGAAATACTCACCTTTCTTCCACTTCCTCCCTCGGCGGCCGCGGCTCGCGCCGTCACTTCCGGTTTGCAATGATTCCTGGGAGCTGAACGTCATCGCTCCCAGGAATCAATGCAACGGCACCGGCCCCACTCGTCACTTCCGGTGCGACGCCGCATTCCTTGCTAAACAGCTTCTGGGCATGCCCAGAAGCTGTGGAGGAATGTGGCGCCGCACCGGAAGTGACGAGAGGGGCCGGTGCAGGCGCATTCTGGGAGAAGAGGACACGGAAGAGGACGCAGAAGAGGACGCGCTTGCTTCAGCTGCCCACATCTGAGATGGCAACGCTGGAGAAGAAATTTTAAAAGTGAGTATTTCTTCTTGCAGGTAAGTGCGAACCGGGACAGATCAGAGGCTATCCATTGTGGAATGTACTAGCCCTGACTGTCCCGGGGGTATTTTCATTGAAAAAATGTTTTTGTGCCTGGAACTACACTTTAACTCTAAACTGATGACCTGTAGGAGCTTTTAACCACTTCAATACCAGGCACTTTTCCCCCTTCCTGCCCAGGCCAATTTATAGCTTTTAGCGCTGTTGCATTTTGAATGACAATTGCGCAGTCATGCAACGCTGTACCTAAACCAAATTTATGTCATTATTTTCCCACAAACAGAGCTTTCTTTTGGTGGTATTTGATCACCACAAGTTTTTTCCTTTTTTGCTAAACAAATAAAAAAAGACTGAAAAGTTTGAAAAAAAAAAAAAGTTTTTTTTGTTTATGTTATAACATTTTGTAAATAGATAAGTTTTTTCCTGCACTGACAGGCACTGATGAGGAGGTACTGATGGGGTGGCACTAATATGTGGCACTGATAGGCAGCACTGATAGGCGGCACTGATATGCAGCACTGATGGGCACTGATATGTGGCACTGATAGGTAGCAATGATATGCAGCATTGGTGGGCACTGATAGGCGCCACTGATGGGCACTGATAGGTGGCACTGATGGGCACTGATAGGCGGCACTGATGGGCGGCACTGATGGGGACTGATAGGCAACACTGGTGGGCAATAATGGGCACTGGTGGGCAGCACTGATGGGGAAGGCACTGGCGGGCTCCCTGAGCCCTGATTGCCATCCCTGGTGGCCATGGTGGGCATCCCTGTCAGGCACGAACTGAGGAAAGCCGATCAACGGCAATTTCTATTTACTATGTGACCAGCTGTGATTGGACACAGCAGGTCACATGGTAAAGAGCCTACATCAGTAGGCTCTTTACCGAGATCGGAGATGCGGTGTGTCAGAGTGACACGCTGCATCATTGATCGCTGCTCTGCGCCCCCACACAGTTAGAAAACACCCCCCTATAGGCTCACATTTAACCCTTTGATAACCCCTGGTGTTGACCCCTTCCCTGCCAGTGTCATCATTACAGTAACAGTGCATATTTTTAGCACTGATTACTGTAGTAATGTCACTGGTCCCCACAAAAGTGTCAAAAATGTCAGTTAGGAGTCCAATCTGTCCGCCACAATGTCGCAGTCCCGCAAAAAATAGCAGATCACCGCCATTACTAGTAAATGAAAGAAAAAAACAATAAAAATTACATAAATCTTTCCCGTAGTTAGTAGACGCGACAACTATTGCGCAAACCAATCAAAATACGCTTATTGCGATTTTTTAAAAAGAAATATGTAGCAGAAAACAAATTGGCCTAAAATGTTAAAACATTTTGATTTTTAATTTTTTTTTTGGGAATGTTTTATAGCAGAATGTGAAAAATATTGTTTTTCTATTTCAGAAAGTCGCTCTATTTTTGTTTATAGCGCAAAAAACAAAAATTGATTAAATACCACCAAAAGAAAGCTCTATTTGTGGGAAAAAAGGACATCAATTTTATTTGGGTACAGCGTCGCATGACCGCGCAATTGTCCGTTAAATCAACGCATTGCCGAATCGCAAAATATGGCCTGGTCATTAAGGGGGGAAATCCTTCCGGTCCAGACGGTTAAAGTGGTTGTAAAGTCAGAAGTTTTTTTATGTTAAATAACAGAGCAGCAGTTCGGCTGCCCGCATAGCAAGCTGCTTGCTATGGGGGCACTTGGCAGGAGGGAGGGGCCAGGAGTACAGGCAGGGGACCCAAGAGGAGGAGGATCCGGGGCTGCTCTGTGAAAAAACACTGCACAGAGCAGTTAAGAATAACATGTTTTATTATTTTTAAACAAAGATAAGACTTAAGGCTCCGTTCACATCTAGGCGTTTTGGGGCGTTTTTGAGGAGTTTTTCTGCTCTAGGATCAGCTCTCAAAACGCCCAACAAGACAAATCCTATTCATTTCAATGGCCCCTGTTCACATCTGAGCGTTTTGACGCTGTAAGCAAAACGCCCAATGCTCAAAAAAGTACATGAGCTTCTTTTTGGGCAGATTACAGGCGTTTTCCATTGGTTTCTATTCAATCTAAAAACGCCTGCACAAAAAACGCCTGTAAAAACGCCTGTAAATCGCGGTAAAAATCGCGCAAAAACGCTACGCTCAGGTGTGAATGTAGCCTTAGTATCACTTTAAGTATTGCCTAAGGAAATTATACTGTAGTTCGTGTTTGTTTTGCTGTCACACACAATTTTGAAGCTTGATATTTATTTCTTGGAACGACCTCATCTTTTATATTTTGCCAAAAAATTGGGCAATATATTGCATTTGTGTGCCCCAAAAGGTATTTATTTTAACTGAAATTTTGTATTTCCTAAACTGTTGCATTAATATTTTGTGACATAACAACTGGAACTGCCAACATTTTATTCTCTACATTATATATTTTCTAAAAGCAGGCACCCTAGAGATGAAAATGTTTGTAGTCCCAATTTTTTATGTCACACGATATAAATTGTGTCTGCTTTTAGAAAATATATTGTGTTTGGGTGTTTTTATCTAATCTTCAGGCCTAAAATGCTTTTTTATTGAAATTTTCTTTACCACCGGAGGATTTTGCTGTCTTACGTCCAGGCCACTTTTTGCGATTCGGCACTGTGCGACTTTAACTGACAATTGCGCGGTCGTGCGACGCTGTACTCAAACGAAATTTATGTCCTTTTTTTCCCACAAACAGAGCTTTCTTTTGGTGGTATTTGATCACCTGTGTGATTTTTACTTTTTGTGCTATAAACAAAAAAACAGCATAAATTTTGAAAATATAGCAATATTTTTCACATTTTTTTATATGAAATTCCCCCCAAAAAAATGTAAAAATCAATTTTTTTTTTTAATTTTTGGCCAATTTGTTTTCTGCTACATAAGTTTGGTAAAAAAAATTGCAATAAGCGTATTTTGATTGGTTTGCGCAAAAGTTTTTGCGTTTACTAACTAAGGGAAAGATTTCTGTCATTTTTTGTGGTTTTTTTTTAAACGAGTAGTGGCGATCTGCGATTGTTTTTTTTGCGGGACTGCGACATTGCGGCGGACAGATCGGACCCTTGACTGACATTTTTGACACTTTTGGGGGTACCAGTGACATTACTACAGTAATCAGTGCTATAAATATGCACTGTTACTGTAAAAATGACACTGGCAGGGAAGGGGTTAATTTTATTGGAGTGCGTCGCCCACAAGGGGAGGAGTCCAGCGACGTAGGTCTACGTTGCTGGACGGGAACTAACCACTTTGCCGCACTAGAGCTCGAGTGAGCGGTCGGCAAGGGGTTAATCAAATTAAAAATTATTTTTTAATCAATTTTTTTCCACAAAATTAAATTTGTGGGAAGAAAAAAATAAAAAAAACTGCTTTGTCTGTAAAAGGGTTACATTTTGCCCCCCCCCCCTCCCTTTTCTGTAATGGTTTCAGGGAGGGCAGAGACAGAAACTGCTGCAGGGTAATCTCTGCTATAAATCAACAATCTGAAATATAAGGAGAATTAGCTCTTAATTAAAAAATAAAAACTCCAGATTTCAGCTCAGTTTATTTATTTTCACACCATTGAAACGGATTGTTAACAGTAATAAAAATGTATTTGCCAACAAGCCTTTGAAACGTATATATATTCGTTCTGGTCCATTATTGCCCGGCAAACTGAACAAATTACAGAAGGACTGGAAACCCAATCATTTAAAAACTAATTTCACACATCAGATGGTAATGTAATCGCGTGACGCCTCGGCAAAATTTGCTGTTCTCCGTCAACAAATGAATGAATTTAGGGCGCTTTAAACACTTGTGACATTTTCGCAGCCAGTCATAGTACAATGAGCCGTCCTTTGCATGGACGGCGTGCTCAGCGGAGCTGCAGCAACAAGCTAATCAATAGTGTGGTTAGCGGGAATGAGCCTGCATATGACTTTATTAGAGCCACGAGTGCCTGCCGACTAATATCTTTAATAATTTCAGCGGTGACATTTATGTTATGTATCACTCAAGTATTGAACTGGCATTCAGGGTAACTAGATAAATGCGTGTGTTTGAATAGAGATGACAAGGCAATTAAAGAAGGAACTAGGGGCTAATATCTTCGAGGGTTTTAAAGAAACACCTGCCATTGTGCTGAGATAATAAAACAAAGCAGACAGGCCCTGGTCTATTAGCGCCGGTTCACATTACCGCGACGCTACTTGCAGGGGCGACCTCCGAGATCGCGGTGCGAGCAGCGCGCCGCGACCTCGGAGCGGCCGCCACGGACTTCATAACATTGAAGTCTATGGCGGTCGCCTCCTGGTCGCCCCAAAGAAGCTCCGGACCCTTTTTCTAGGTCGGAGCGACTTGTGTCGCTCCTATTAGAACGGGTCCGCAGCTTCCCTATGGGAGGCGACCTGCGGCGACCTGTGAGGCGACCAGGTCGCCTCACAGGTCGCCCCAGTGTCAACCGGCACTAACTCTTTATATTATGGCAGAGCTTTGGGCTGGAGTCACCCTTCTCTGTTCCTGTGCTTTGCATTAACATGCGTCATGTCACTTGGTAAAGTGTGTTGTGTAAGACAGCCCATTCAACACAATGGAAGGGACCAAAAAACTGACATTGCATTTTTTTCTGATACAATTCATAATAGTGTATTTCAATTCGAGATCGAGGAGCGCAATTGTTCCGTAGTTTGGACATTCTTTGACGTTATCTTTCGTTAGTATCCGAAAGTAAAATTCATTGCAAAGTGAACCCAGTGACAACATCACTAGATTTAAAATGATGTATTATGTATAATGCATATATTAAAGATCAACCGATCATCGGCAACATCGATATATTGGGGGCTGATATGCACTTTCCCCGATATATCGGAATCAGCCCCGGAGGTTACTGATATTGCCGATATTTAGGGAAAGTGCTTGTACCGGAGTGATGCCTGCAGCTAGAGGCATCACCCTGGTACTGGTGTCCATAGTCGACGGTCAGGGGAATTTTAACAAACTTTGTTGCAGACTTCTACCTTTTGTTATTATGAAGAAATCACTGTTTGTTCCTCTGTGCCCCTGTGCCGAGTGAGTCAAATGGGAGTGGTTTCATAATTATCTATCAGCTGCTGCAGAATCAGGGTTCTAATGACCAAAGTAGCAGGGACTGCATTCCTTTAGACATTCTTTCTTATTGGGAGTATCTCACCAAAAATGACATTTTTGTTGCATAGGATGCTGAAATCTGACTTGTTCAGCTCTCCTAGAGTATCTGCCCATCTCCTGGAATCTCCTCCATACTCCTGAGACTGTGCTGAGAGACACAGCAAAACCTTTTGGCAATGGCACGTATTGATGTGCCATCCTGGAGGAGTTGGACTGCCTGTGCAACCTCTATAGGGTTCAGGTATCGCCTCATGCTACCAGTAGTGACACTGACCCTAGCCAAGGGCAAAACTAGTGAACGACAGTCAGAAAAGATGAGTAGAGAAAAAATGCTAGTGGCTTCCACCTTTAACCACTTAAGCCCCGGAAGATTTTACCCCCTTCCTGACCAAGGGGTATTTTGCGATTCGGCACTGCGTGATTTTAACGGACAATTGCGCGGTCGTGCGACGCCGTACCTTAACAAATTTGACGTCCTTTTTTTCCCACAAACAGAGCTTTCTTTTGGTGGTATTTGATCACCTGTGCGATTTTTTGATCCTGCGCTATAAACAAAATAAGAGCGTCAATTTTGCAAAAATAACAATATTTTTCACATTTTTTTATATGAAATTCCCCCCCAAAAAAATGTAAAAATCAAAATTTTTTAACATTTTCGGCCAATTTGTTTTATGCTACATATGTTTGGTAAAAAAAAATCGCAAAAAGCGTATTTTGATTGGTTTGCGCAAAAGTTATCGCGTTTACTAACAAAGGGAAAGATTTTTGTCATTTTTGGTGTTATTTTTTTAACGAGTAATGGCGGCGATCTGCGATTTTTTTTTTTGCGGTACTGCGACATTGGGGCGGACAGATCGGACCCTTGACTGACATTTTTGACACTCTTGGGGTTACCAGTGACATTACTGCTGTAATCAGTGCTATACATATGCACTGTTACTGTAAAAATACACTGGTAGTGAAGGGGTTAACTTTATTTGAGAGGGAGGGGCTGTGTGTGTCCCTAGGGGCGTGATTCTAACTGTGATTGGCTGTGGCTTGTGCTGTAGGAACAATGATCAACGGTCCTACATAGTAGAACCGTGTGATCAGTGTTTCTACACAGGGGAGAATGACAGGCGGCTTGTTTACACTAGCCGCCTGACTTTCTCCCTCTGCAGCGATGATCGCAGAATGACCGGCGGACATCGGGTCCGCCGGTCACACGCGCGGGGGGGGTCCGTGACTGCACGGGAGTGGGAGCGCGCCTCCGGCGGCGCGCGCTCGCTCCCCAGAGCCTCACAGGCTAGTGACGTTTATTTACGTCACTTTGCCTGTGAGGGGCTGACCGCCACAGTATATCTACTTGCGGCGGTCGGCAAGTGGTTAAATCATTCCTGTTTGGAGGTCATCTCATTGTTGCCCATCTAGTGCACCTGTTGGTAATTTCAATAATACCAAAAGCTAAAACTGATTAACAACCCCCTCTGCTACTTAACTGACCAGATCAATGTTCCAGGAGTTTATTGGACTTGATGCTATACTCTGATTAAAAAGTGTTCCTTTCACTTTTTTGAGCAGTGCATATATATATATATATATACACACAAATACACACATATACACACAGTATATATAAAAAACACAATTTTAAAGACATATTAACCATAACATTTTAAAATCGTTTGCTTACTCTATTCAAAACTTTAACCACTTCCCGCCCATCCTATAGGCAATTGACGGCGGGAAGATGGTTGCATTATCCTGACCCGCTGTCATATGTCACTCTGACTCACCGCATCTCCAATCTCAGTAAAGAGCCTACTGATGTAGGCTCTTAACCATGTGACCAGCTGTGTCCAATCACAGCTGGTCACATAGTAAATAGGAAGAGCCGTTGATCGGCTTTCCTCAATTCATGCCTGACAGATACGAGTAGAGGAGAGCCGATCTGCGTCTCTCCTGACTTGGGGGGGGGGGGGGTCTGTGCTGGTAATCAGAGCATTAATTACCAGTGCAGACCCGTGGGGGGGTTGCCACTAGAGCCAACAGGGATGCCCAACCGTGACTACCAGGGATGCCCACCATCGCCACCAGGGATGGCAATCAGGGCTCAGGGAGCCTGCCAGTGGTGCCCACCCCATCAGTGCTGCCCACCATTGCCATCTATTAGTGCTGCCCACCAGTGCCCATCATTGCCATCTATCAGTGCTGCTCACCAGTGCCCATTATTGCCCACCAGTGCTGCCTATCATTGCCCATCTGTGCTCATCAGTGCCACCCATTAGTGCCTATCAGTGCCCATAAGTGCCACCGATCAGTGCCGCCTATCAGTGCCACATATCAGTGCCCACCAATGCTGCATATCAGTGCTACCTATCAGTGCCACATATCAGTGCCCATCAGTGCTGCATATTAGTGCCACCCCATCAGTGCCACCACATCAGCGCATCTTCATCAGTGCCTGTCAGTGCGGCCTCATCAATGCTCATCAGTGCAGGAAAAAACGTATCTATTTACAAAATTTTATAAAGTAAACACAAAAAAAACATTTTTTTTTTCAAACTTTTCGGTCTTTTTTTATTTGTGTAGCAAAAAAGAAAAAACCTTGCGGTTTTTTTTTTTGTGGTACCACCAAAAGAAAGCTCTTTTTGGGGGGAAAAATGACATAAATTTGGTTTAGGTAAAGTGTTGCATGACCGCACAATTGTCAAAATGCAACGGCACTAAAAGCTGAAAATTGGTCTGGGCAGGAAGGGGGTGTAACTGCCCTGTATGGAAGTGGTTAAACAATTTTCTTTTTTAAAGAAACTTTACCTTGAAAAAAAGGAAACCAATTTTGAAAAAAACAGGATATAGTCCTGGAAAAATAAAACCAATATATTTGGCAAACGCAAACGTCACTAAACATTTTTACTATTCATGGTAATTAAAGATTGAGGCATTTGATTTTGAATTTAAATGAACTAAAAAATAGAAGTAAAATATTTAACATGCACTTCCCTGTACAGTATCCAGCACTGACCTTAGTGGTGTAGGGTGGCAGATGTTTGCCATTCTCTGCGGATACAGAAAATATATAGTGTGTAAATACAAACCTAAATTAGCTCATTGATGAGTAAAATGAGTACAGGTAACTAAATATAACAGATGTTGCTTGCTCATGCAAATAGAATAAAAGCGTATTTAAATCCCAAATAAAAGAAAAAGCAAATAAATATAAATGCATAAAAGAAATCAAAATAGATATGAATTACAAGTACTTGTTTTTTTAAGTTGCAAACTCCAGGGTCACCTTTCTTATTTCTGTTGACTCAACAAAAGCATTAGCTTGTAAGGTGCTAAAACGCATAATATACATATCTTTGTTATGGGTCAGTGCCTCAATAAGTAGCACAGCAAGGATGAAAGCTTAAGAAATTACACATAAAAAAAATAAATAAAATAAAGCAATTTTGCCGCTTTGTGTGATCCAGATCCCTCTGTTACATTCTCCATATTATAAAGCAAACAACAAAATCCAACAGGGATGGTTGAAGTTCTTTTTGAAGAGCACAGCAGACCTGGGAACTGTGGAGATTTCACTAAAAGAGTCCCAAAAAGATAGAAAAGACCATCCTGTTGTTTAAGGTGTATCTAAATCTAAAAACAAAAAATTGTAATTTATTACAGCTTAGCAGTCTTTAACCACTTTACCACCGGAGGATTTTGCTGTCTTACGTCCAGGCCACTTTTTGCGATTCGCACTGTGCGAATTTAACTGACAATTGCGCGGTCATGCAATGCCGTACCCAAACAAAATTTACGTCCTTTTTTTCCCCACACACAGAGCTTTCTTTTGGTGGTATTCGATCACCTGTGCGATTTTTACTTTTTGTGCTATAAACAAAAAAAGAGCGTAAATTTTGAAAAAATAACAATATTTTTCACATTTTTTTATATGAAATTCCCCCCCCCCCAAAAAAAAGTAAAATTTTTGGCCAATTTGTTTTCTGCTACCTATGTTTGGTAAGAAAAATCACAATAAGCGTATTTTGATTGGTTTGCGCAAAAGTTATTGCGTTTACTAACTAAGGGAAAGATTTTTGTCATTTTTGGTGTTTTTTTTTTTAACGAGTAATGGCGGCGGTCTGCGATTTTTTTTTGCGTGACTGCGACATTGCAGCAGACGGATCGGACCCCTGACTGACATTTTTGACACTTTTGGGGGTACCAGTGACATTACTACAGTAATCAGTGCTATACATATGCACTGTTACTGTAAAAATGACACTGGCAGGGAAGGGGTTAATTTTATTGGAGAGGGAGGGGTTAATGTATGCCTGGTGCTTACTTACGTGTGTGGGGGGAGGTGACTGAGTGACACAGGGACAGATCACATGTTCAGCTATGCTGAACCCTGCAATCTGTCTCTGTTTGTCACTTAGGAGATCCGCCCGCTCTGTTTACACAAGCGGGCGGATCTCCAGACTCGATTCCCCGACGATCGGGGAAGAGAAGCGGGGATCGCCGCTGCTCCTCCCCTGGCCCGACTCCCGCTGTGACTGAATACAGCGGGAGCAAGCCCCCGGCGGCGCGCGCGCGCCGCCCACAAGGGGAGGAGTCCAGCGACGTAGGCCTACGTCGCTGGACGGGAACGAGCCACTTTGCCGCAGTACGGTCAACGTGACCGGTCGGCAAGTGGTTAAGTGTGGTGGCTGCATTTTTAGGCCTTTTTTCTCTTTATTTTCACCTGGTGAACCTGCCAGTAAAACACTTTCTGTCCTAGTTTGACAAAATTCACACAAATATACAATTTTTATGGTCTACAGTTGCACATGGTCCCTCTGAAACTTATGGACCCATTTTTGTGATGTGGTTCAAATTAATATTGGGAACCCACCTCACTGTTATGTAGAGCTAGACATATCTCACTTCTATCTAACTGTCAACCGATATACAGTACACACAGTGAACAAGAGGTTTTTTTTTTTTTTACTTAAAGCGGAGTTCCGGCCACAGAATCTTTTTTTTTTTTTTATGTCCCCCAGACAGTGACCCTCCGACCTCTATATATCCGCTAATCCTGTTTTATACAGTGGAATAATAGTTTTCCAAGCATAAAATCTTACTTTATAAAATTTCTGCAGAGCGCCGCCATCTTTGTGCTGGTTCGCCGAGTCCGCTGTGGGGAAATGTCTGCCCTGCTTCCAGGTTGTAGTGGGCGGAGGCCGATGAATCCAGTACTATGCGATCGGCATAGTATAGGGATGCCTATCATCACGTTATTTCCTGTTTGCAAATAAAGCGATAAGAGGAGCGGCCGGCCGCCTACGTCACTGCCCATTGCATCCTGGGAGCGACGAGTAAGAGCTCCCAGGACGCATTGCGGGACAGGAAGTGACGGCGCGGGCCGCGGCCGAGGAAGGAGGAAGTGGATGTAAAGGTGAGTATATTATCCTCTGTAAAAAGGTAAGTACAAAAAAAAACGCCGGGAATATCCAATTCTGGCCCATGGAAGGATAAGGAAGTGGATGCCATAAAATGTAAAGGCATGATTTTCTGGCCGGAACTCCGCTTTAACCAGTACTTGAATGGGGGTCTGTTTTTATCAGGGTTACATGATAGTTTCCGTTTTTTGGGTTGTATTCAAGATGTGCAAAGAGAGATTACCCAAAAAACTTGTAGGCATAACATTTAATTAACTACTTTTCGACCGCCCGCCGCAGTTATACCGTAGGTATAAGTCAGTCGCATGCAGGTGGCTAGGGGGCGAGCGTGCACCGCCGGCGGCTCGCTCTCGCCCCCGCTCGTCAGCGTGGAAGCCTGACACCTGCGATCGTTTCCCACTGCGAGAGAAGAACGGTCAGCTGTTGTAAACACAGCTGACCGTTCTTCTCCCTGGAATGATCACAGAGCCCCTGTGATCCTTCTATATAGGATCGCAGGTCTCTATGGTCATTTCAGAAGCCACACCCCCCCCACAGTTAGAAACATGCCCCTAGGTACACATTTAACCCCTTGATCACCCACAGTGTTAACCCCTTCCCTGCCAGTGTCATTATTACAGTAACAGTGCGGCGATCTGCAATTTTTTTGCGGGACTGCAATATTGCGGCGGACAGATCAGACTCCTAACTGACATTTTTGACACTTTTGGGGGTACCAGTGACATTACTACAGTAATCAGTGCTAAAAATATGCACTGTTACTGTAATAAGTATAGGTGATCAAGGGGTTAAATGTGACCCTAGGAGAGTGATTCTAACTGTGGGGGGGCATGACTTCTGAGATGACCACAGAGACATGTGATCCTATATAGCAGGATCACATGAGCTCTGCGATCATCCCAGGGAGAAGGACGGTCGGCTGTGTTCACCCACCACCTATTTACTGTGGCAGGGTGGCTCGGACAGGCAAAACGACGTAGACCTACGTCGCTTGCCTGAGAGAAGCTGGGGAGCGAGTGCGCGCCACCGGTGGCGTGCTCCCATCCCCGATTGTGAGCTGGGAAGCCGGCGCATGTGTCACGTGGCTCCGATTGCCGCCTGACACCCGCGCCGGCTTCCCCGCTGACAATTGGGGATGGGAGCACGCCGCCGGTGGTGCGCACTCGCTCCCCAGCTTCTCTCAGGCAAGCGATGTAGGTCTACGTCGTTTGGCCTGTCCGAGCCACCCTGCCGCAGTAAATAGGGAAGTGGTTAACTGTTCTGCACATCAATTTTAGGTTCCAGAACAACATAGTCAGAGAGGCGCTGGGAACTTTTAGGCTTGAATGTGTGGTCAGATAAGGGAAAACATCAAACAAACTCAATAGCTCTGGTGCGGTGGCTCCCACACAACAAGGCCTCCCTCAACGGGCACTCAGCAGTAGCTCAACCCAAAGATATACAGAAGGGAGAGCCAATTCAACACTATATGAAAGCATCCAAGGTCATTTTAATTGGTAAAAAAAGTCATTTAATAGCAGCCAACATATTCCAGGGAAACACCACTCCTCCTTCACTAGGGCTCAACATAGGATAACACTTGGATGAACTTAGAGAAAACAGTGACTTTACAGATCTGAATTAGAACCAGTATTGAACTCTCCTCACAGAGTAACAACTTGACAGCAGTTGCTAAGTAACAATGGAGCTTCCATCTAAAAACACCTTTTGAAGGTCGGTGAGTTGCAAGAAGTAGCGGGGAATTCGATGTCAATTTTGCCTTCTCCTTGAATGCCAATAAATGCACAAACAAAAAAGTATCCCTAAACAATAACATGACAACTGTTACATTTTAAGAGAGGATCTTCGATTTCACTAGTCTAAGGATTACCTATGATCCAACCCTGTCCCAGGCTGCACACCATCGGCTCAGGGACAGCTCCAAACTGACCATTTTCTGCCTTCCCAAGCGGCCAAACCTTAGTATAGACAACTAATACCAAAAGAAGAAGCATCATGCTACTGCATGGGCCCCACATTTTGTGACCACACTACTATTTTGTTGGCCCTCAAAGAGCTCTGACTCACAAAACTGCCATGACAAATATTTCTATAATCTGACCCAGTTGGCAAACAAGAAATGAGGGAGGATGGATGGAAAAATATTCTTTTGTCCACGTTCCTGATATGATCTCCTGGTCATATCATCTATGGGTCAACACCAGGGGCTCCCACTAGACATGCGTAAATAGTTTCAGTCCGAATGTAAATTCAAACAAATTTTTGGTTATTCAGAGATTCAGATGTATTTGAAGCTCTGTAATAAATAGTAACTAATTTCATTGAAATTTGTTTCGTTTATTTGGGGGGGGGGGAGCAAGCAAGAGACCCTTGTCCCCAACAAGGTGCTTTGTGCTTCCTAGTCCCCCCCCCCACCCCCGTTCCTGACCTGATGGGCTGCATGCTCGGATACAGGTCTGGTATGGATTTTGGGGGGGGGGGGGCAATGCCATTTTTTTTTTATTTTGGTATGGGCCTGGCATGGATAATTGGGGGGACACCACGCTGGGTTTTTTTTTTCGGACTATTCTACACATAATTTGCATCGGTCAATCATTTTTCGACTGATCCAAATTCAAATCATTCCAAAAACTTGGAATTCATTAGAAAATTAATAAACAAAATGAAATGAAATGAACCAAAACTAATCTAATTCCAAAACTAATCTACAAAAATAAATTAGTAACATAATAAATCTATCCGAAACAAATTTTTCAGTTTTGCACATGTCTAGCTCCCACCCCTGTAGCTTCTCTCAACCACTCCACCACCAACCTCCAATTGGGTAAGACCTTATGAACCTAGATTGGCCACATACATTTTAACTCTTTCCTTGAATTATTTCCCCCCCAGTCATGTAGCCTCTCCGCTAATTTTTTTCCACTCCAATAGTCCCCAATTTTCATGGTTTGGACAGTACTAATGATGACAGTTCTCCTGAGATTTCTATATAGACTTTAGACTATCCAAATTAGACTCCCTCTTACTTTTTTCTCAGCTTACAAAGCGATGTGTGTAGCACCCTCCTAGGTAGGTGCTACAGAGAGAGTATAGTTTTGGATCCTTTCTGCTTACCAGAAGGATTGCCAGGTAAATTTATATTGTTCCCTGCCTACCAGAGAGCAGGATCTGCTAGTGAGGTCCGCTCAATGTCCTCAGGTGCAACTCAGGCTGTCTGCAATGTTTCACAATGGTCCAATAGGGAGGCATATTGGACAGTGGGAGGAAACCTGACAAATGAGTGCACAGGACATTAGTACAGCCCCAGTGATTGGCAGAGGAAAGTGCCTTGGTGCATGCCAGGAGCACATGTGCTCAGGGTCTTTCAGCTGGAGAGCGGAGTCCTGGAGGGAGAAGGCAGCTGCCTCCTCCTCTGTAGAAGTTGCCATGCGGCCTCAGGTGGTCGTCCTGAGGGCCTAAAGAGCTAGAGAGGAAATTAACCTGGACATCCTGTAGAGCTGGCTGGAAGGGAGACACTGGTAGAATCTAATTCTGCATATAGTGAGTACAGATCTGTTTCAAGGGGCCTGATCTGAGACGGGCCATCCCTTCAGCTAGAAGAGTCAGTGGACAGGCGTCAGTAAAGGGGATGCTAGAGAGTATCCTGAAGATAATGTAGTTCCCCAAGTCTATTGCTGGAGAAAGAGAAAGAGAAAGGAGACTTAACCTTTTCCATATGCGTGGCAGTATGGTCAAGCAAAATGGTGCATGCTGGGATACTGTATAAATGATAGGAGCCCATGTGCTCAGGGTCTTTCAGCTGGAGAGTGGAGTCCTGGAGGGGGAGGCGGCTGCCTCCTCCTTTTGTAGAAGTTGCCGTGCGGCCTCAAATGGTCATCCTGAGGGCCTAAAGAGCTAGAGAGGAAATTAACCTGGACACCCTGTAGAGCTGGCTGGAAGGGAGACACTGGTAGAATCTAATTCTGCATATAGTGAGTACAGATCTGTTTCAAGGGGCCTGATCTGAGACGGCCATCCCTTCAGCTAGAAGAGTCAGTGGACAGGCGTCAGTAAAGGGGATGCTAGAGAGTATTCTGAAGATAATGTAGTTCACCAAGTCTATTGCTGGAGAAAGAGAAAGGAGACTTAACCTTTTCCATATGCGTGGCAGTATGGTCAAGCAGTGTGACTGCTTCCACAAGCAACTTGGTGAGGCAACGTGAGAGTTGTCCTATCAACTGTAAATAGTTCCAGTTGGAGTATCCCACTATTCCCTTTTCCCATCCAAGTTCCACAATAAATACTAAAAACTAACACCCCTGGACTGTTTGTTGAGTAATGAGCCATTGGGAGTAAGGATGAATGTGTGAACTGTACCCTAAGCAACTGTCTGCTGGTAATCAGAGGAGGCCCAACAAGTCATCATACAGCAAGCCCTACAGGGACAGTGCTACATGTGTATAAATGTTCTACGAAAGCTGTCTCTCAGGTTGCCTCCCAGAATAAGTTGGGCTCAACTTACCTTGTCTAAATCTAAAAGTGGTATAGGTATTCCAGACATTCAGAAATACTTTTAGGACTGCTAACTCTGTAGAGTAGCAGAATAGAGACTTTACCGAGGGGTTAAAAATTGAATGAATTTTGGATACGATTTTTCACCACTGGCACTGGGTTCTCTTCTTTGGAAACAGTCAAAGTATGTCCCAGGATCTCTTCTAGATGACCTGACTGTTGGACCTACAGTACACAGTCTAAATAAATGCTGTAAATCTACTTCAATATTTACCCCGCTCAGCTCTCTTACTCCAGAAAAACATAATCCGGCTTTTTCCCAGGGTATATCACTTTCCTTTCTAGGAGCAGAATGGCCTCACGATGACATGATTGCTCAACAAGTCTTCCTGAACGGACACTTTGGGAGACTGGAAGCGCTCATGCAGGCTTCGGCACTAAATCCTTTCCTTTTTGGTCATATATCCAAATCTGACACTTTTTAAATGCCAATGAAAACCAACTTGCTTATTAACAATTTCCTTTACCTCCTTCAAATCGCCATGTTACGAACACTTGCTGCAGAGACACTTAATAGCTTTAATCTAATAATTCCAATATAGCATATACTCGGTGAAGTCAAGGACAGCATGCTCAGCTTGGGAAAGAGATATTGGTGAGGATTTATTAGATAATGATTGGACATTGGTCGATATGTCAGTTCATAAGGGATCCTGGAATGTTACTATTCAGGAAAACTGTAATGAACCTAGAACCAAGTGGTACAGGACACCCACCCTGCTACACAAACTCTCCCCTTTGAGCTCCAACTTGTGTTGGCAATGTGAAAAGAAGGAAGGAGGAAGGAAGGAAGGAAGGAGGAAACTTTTTGGAAGGCAGTACATGACACAGTTGTAGTGGTCTCTACACTCCCACTGGAGTACTCACCGGCACAATATCTTCCCAATAACATCTTCTTCTATCGTAATCGTTTAACCAAAACCTCTTTACCCATGCTGCTAAAGCCCACCAACCCACCTAATATTGGCTTTCTGCTTGCTTCCCTTTTTTCTCTTCTGCTTTTTTCCATTTTCATTTCTAGGTTTCTCCTGTGTTTTTTTTAATTGTTTTATACAATGTACAACTCAATATAGCTTTGTTTGCATCCTAAGAGTGCGATATTCCACCTACCTACTTCTTATACCTAGCCTATAATGTATTGCATGAGCAGTACGTGTAATATGTTTTGGACATATCCACTTTATAATAATAATCAAATACTGAATCTTATATAGAGAGTGTGCCTCTGATTGATATCTATACAATAAAGGGTGCCATCATCCTAATCTTTTATCGTTTTATAAGGATATACAGTATGTCCTGATTTTCTTCTATTTAGTTAATAAAATGTAAAAATCTTTTTTACTAATTCAATTGTGTTAGACCTTGGTACCGAGGTAGTCCATTTCTCTTTCTTCCCCAATTGGGAGCATGGCAGAAAATACTTAATCTTGAAACTAATAGAAATTGACATACAAACAATCAAATAATAAAATCTATAAGAGTCGGTTCACACTAATCCGACTCGAAGTCGCCCAGACTTCGGACGACTAACGAAGTTACCCGTGCAGCGCAACTTCAGCGCGGCTTGCAATGACTTCTCATAATAGAAGTCAATGCAAGTCGCTCCGACTTTGCAAAAAAATAGTGCAGGAACATTTTTCTAAGTCGGAGCGACTTGAGTCGCTCTGATTAGAACGGTTCCATTTCACAGCATTGGAAGCTACTTGTCAGGCGACCAAGTCGCCTGACAAGTCGGATCAGTGTGAACCGGCAGTAAAGGTTGATAAATATCAGAATAAAAATAACATTTGTACAACTCATCCTAATCCACTTAGAAACATACACTGCCTGGCCAAAAAAAAAAAGTTGCCACCTGGAATTAACTAAACTAAGCATGCAGTAACTATCCTATTGGATAGTTACTGGATGTGCCCAAAGAATGAGGTCAGCTGACTACCTGAATATACTGAATGACCAGGTTATTCCATCAATGGATTTTTTCTTCACTGATGGCACGGGCATATTCCAAGATGACAATGCCAGGATTTATCGGGCTCAAATTGTAAAAGAGTGGTTCAGGGAGCATGAGACATCATTTTCACACATGGATTGGCCACCACAGAGTCCAGAACCTAACCCCATTGAGAATCTTTGGGATGTGCTGGAGAAGGCTTTGCTCAGTGGTCCGACTCTCCCATCATCAATACAAGCTCTTGGTGAAAAATTATTGCAACACTGGACAAAAATAAATCTTGTAACATTGCAGAAGCTTATCGAAACAATGCCAAAATGAATACGTGCCATGTGTGTGTCTTTTTTTTCTGGTGGCGACTTTTTTTTTGCCAGGCAGTATATAATTATAATAATGATGGTAAAAAATTAGATCTTTTTGAGAAAGTATATCATATGAAAATAAAAAATAAAGATCCCATCTTGATATTAATAGAAATTGATGAACAAACAATCATGTAATTTAAGTAAACATATAAAGGTACAGTATATAAATATCAAAATTATAAATGCACCAAGAAACATATAATCCTAATCATAAAAACATATCTCGTTTGGATAGTAATCATGGTAAGTATATCATATTTAAAAAATAATTTAAAAATGAAAAAAAAAAACATCTTTAACCGCATAACGTTTGCTCACGTTGCTGCTACTGCAGCGATGTGGCTCGTTATCGTCTAGCGACGTAGTACTATGTCGCTAGACTCCTCCCCCTGTAGGCGGCACTCGCGCGCCGCCGGAAGCGCGCTCCCGCTGTTTTCAGTCACAGCGGGAGTCGGGCCAGGGGAGGAGCGGCGGTGATCGCCGCTGCTCTTCCCCGATCGTCGGGGAATCTAGTTTGGAGATCCGCCCGCCTGTGTTAACAGAGCGGGCGGATCTCCTCAGTGACAGGGAGTGACAGATCGCAGTGTTCAGCATAGCTGAACATCCGATCTGTCCCTGACTCACTCAGTCACCTCCCCCCAAACACGTCAGTAAGCACCAGGCATACATTAACCCCTCCCTCTCCAATAATTTAACCCCTTCCCTGCCAGTGTCATTTTTACAGTAACAGTGCATATATATAGCACTGATTACTGCAGTAATGTCACTGGTACCCCCAAAAGTGTCAAAAATGTCAGTCAAGGGTCCGATCTGTCCGCCGCAATGTCGCAGTCCCGCAAAAAAAATCGCAGATCACCACCATTACTCGTTAAAAAAAAAAACACCAAAAATGACAAAAATCTTTCCCTTAGTTAGTAAACGCAATAACTTTTGCGCAAACCAATCAAAATACACTTATTGTGATTTTTTTTTACCAAAAATAGGTAGCAGAAAACAAATTGGCCAAAAATTAAAAATTTTTTTTGATTTTTACATTTTGGGGGGGGGGGGGAATTTCATATAAAAAAATGTTAAAAATATTGTTATTTTTTCAAAATAAACGCTCTTTTTTTGTTTATAGCGCAAAAAGTAAAAATCGCACAGGTGATCAAATACCACCAAAAGAAAGCTCTGTTTGTGGGAAAAAAAGGACGTAAATTTTGTTTGGGTACAGCGTCGCACGACCGCGCAATTGTCCGTTAAAGTCGCACAGCGCCGAATCGCAAAAAGTGTCCCAGACGTAAGATAGCAAAATCCTCTAGTGGTAAAGTGGTTAAACAAAATATACATATAATATAAGAAAATCTGTAAAAACAAAAATAGTAATTACAGTTTCAGGAATAGTCAGGAGGACACTTAATTATATGTACAAGTGTATATAAAATCAATGCATATTATTGTTAGTGGAATGTCCAGAAAATGTTACCCTTAGCCCCGGTTCACACTAGGGCGACCTGTGAGGCGACCTGGTCGCCTAACAGGTCGCCGCAGGTCGCCTCCCATAGGGAAGCTATGGACCCATTCTAATAGGAGCGACACAAGTCGCTCCGACCTAGAAAAAGGGTCCGGAGCTTCTTTGGGGCGACCAGGAGGCGACCGCCATAGACTTCAATGTTATGAAGTCTGTGGCGGCCGCTCCGAGGTCGCGGCGCGCTGCTCGCACCGCGATCTCGGAGGTCGCCCCTGAAAGTAGCGTCGCGCCAGTGTGAACCGGCGCTTAGCTGTAGTTTATTTTATCATGTTCAAAATAAATAACGATATACAATAATAAAATAATAACTTCCTTTACTTGACTCTAGCTTATAGGTGGCTCAAACAACAATAATTTTAAGAATAAAAAAGTTTAAATAAATTTAAAAAAGTTAAGTAATGAACTTTTTGGGTCACTTAAGGTCAGTTTCCTAAAGACAGTATGAGAATGTATCAACCTTCCCCAGTTTTCTCTATTAATGCTTAGGTCTACTTGCTGAAAAATCCAAGGAGAGAGTAGGGGAACCCCAGGGAGGAAATGACACAAACAATAAAAGTATCGCTCTGCATGCCTATATTGATTGTAAAAGGTGTGAACCAAGCTGCCTGTCACTACTTATTTATGCTGTTCTCCTTAGAAGTACTCATAGACCTATTATTGCTCTCTGAAGGTCATTAAATAATAGATTAGCTCATAGAATGCTGAGCGCAGTGATGTACTGCAGGAGCTTTGATAAGTTTGGTACAATAGTTAACTTTATACTGCATAAAACCCACTATAGATTAATTTTTATGTTGGAGCAATGGAATACAACCCTCAGACAAATCTCCAGACAAGAGCAACAAGTAGTAGAAGATCCGTCTACACATGCTTAGACAGTGAAAATCTGCTCCCTGGGGCCCTGCAGTAACAGAATATTTGACACGGAGCAGCACAGAAAAACTGAAGACATTTTATTAATGTAATAAATTATCTGCGGTATTAATTATTAACTTAGCTTATTATTTTAATAAAATAATACAATTAAAGGAATTATAGTTTAGCAATTCCTGCACTTGCAAGAATGGCTGGATAATAATACAAATCCTTCAGAAAAAAAAGCAGCTCCTATACAGTACTGTACATACATTTTATCTGTGTATTTAGTTGTTTGCCTGACATTAGGGTTTAACATATATTTGCTATGTTCAGGAATAATCCTGGCAAAACACATACTGATACAATTGTTTGATCTAGTAATTCCTTCAATACAATAATCATATCTTCCATAATTCAGCTGCACTAAATTATAACTTTACCCTATGAAAGAGTATTTTCATTGAAAAGGAATAATCTATTTCGTGGAAGGTCCAACCAAACATCTTTTTTTTTCTTGCGGTGTCAAATAATAATTTTTAAATTTTATATTTTTTTTCCACGTACATATTTCGCATGCGTGCTCCAAGTAGAGAAGACTTAGGTATATTAAATACGATTTTCTGAAGTTGGCATCTGAATGGGCTGCCACCAAATATTTAACCCAAAAGTTATCAGTAGAATGCAATGTGGGGTCATTCAAGGGCTCCATTGACTTGTTAGACTAGTCATTTGTGTCACAATTCCCCTAAAGATTCTGGATGACACGGACTAAGCAAATAACTAAGTACTCCAGTTTCAAATCAATACCTAAGTTGTAGCCTTGTGGGAGAAATTAGAGGCAAAAATGAATGTCGTGAAATCTCACCATTGGAATGTAAGAAAAAAAATAGGTTGTCGGATGTTTCAATGATGACCCAAAACTGTTTGTACCCTCTTGAGCTAGCCATATCTGTTAGATCGGTCAGTTGTGTCACAGTTCCCCTATAGATTATGGATGATGCAGACTAAGCAAATAACTAGGTACTCCAGTATCAAGTAAACACCTAAATCATGGTCTTATGGGAGGAGTTACAGTCAAAAATGACTGTGGTGAAGTCTCACTTTTGGAGTCCCAGAAAATAAGAGGTTGGCCAATGTTTTAATGATGACCCAAAACTGTTGGTACCCTCTTGAGAAAGCCATATGTAAGTGTAAGGTTTTGCACTTGGGGACTAAAAACATAAAAACACAATACACGTTAGGAGGGGAACCCTTGGGGGAATCAAAAATGGAGAAATATCTGGAAGTCTTGGTTGATGATAGATTAGGCAACAGCATGCAATGTCAAGCAGCAGCTGTCAAAGCCGGCAGAATATTAGCATGAATAAAGAAAGGGATGTATTCCAGAGATAAGACTATAATCCTTCCACTTTATAAAACTCTGGTCCGACCGCATCTGGAGTATGCTGTCCAGTTCTGGTCGCCAGTCCTCAGGAAGGATGTGTTGGAGCTGGAGAGGGTCCAGAGAAGGGCAACTAAACTGATTAGGGGATTGGAGGACCTTAATTATGAAGAGCGTCTGCAATCGCTCGATTTATTCTCCCTGGAGAAGAGACGCCTGAGGGGGGACATGATAGCAATTTATAAATATCTCAATGGGGATCTCAGCTTAGAAAAAAAGCTGTTCAGTCGAAGGGATTGCATGAGGACAAGAGGGCATACAATGCGATTAGAGTAGAAGCGTTTTAACCTCAGGCAACGTGGGGGGTTCTTTACTGTTAGGGCTACAAGATTGTGGAATTCTCTACCACAAGAGGTGGTTTCTGCGGGAAGTATGGTGGCTTTCAAAAGACTCTTAGACGTACATCTCAAGGATCAGGACATTCAGGGCTATGTGAGATGATTACAGCCACACACACCTACACAGGTTGAACTGGATGGACTGTTGTCTTTATTCAACCTCACCTATTATGTAACTATGTAACTATGTAATATGTGTTAGACCAGTCAGTTGTATCACAATTAGAGATGTATAGAACTGTTCGCCGGCGAACAGTTCCCGGCGAACTTAGCATGTTCGCGTTCGCCGCTGCCGGCGAACATATGCGATGTTCGGTCCGCCGCCCATAAGACATCATTGAGGCAAACTTTGACCCTGAACTTTACAGTCAGCAGACACATTTCCAGCCAATCAGCATACCTCCCTCCCACACCCTCCCACCTCCTATAAATAAGCAAGGGCAGCATCCATCTTAGATCATTCTGAAGCAGTGTGTGTAGTGAGAGTAGGGAGAGAGCTGCTGCTGCTGCTGCTGCTGCTGCTGCTGCTGCTGCTGCTGCTGCTGCTGTTAAGCTAGGGACAGTTAGTCAGTGTTCCTGGTCTTGCAGTGTTCTTGGTCCACTACTGCTGTAATATCAGCACCCCAAAAAGCCCTTCTAAGGGCTGGTATTTGTGTTTTTTTTTTTTTTTTATATATATATATATATATATATATATATATATATATATATATATATATATACCTAGCGTCCCCAAAAGCCCTTTTAAGGGCTGGTAATTGAGTTGTTTCTTCTTATATATATATATATATCTATATCTATCTAGTGTCCCCAAAAGCCCTTTTAAGGGCTGGTAATTGAGGATTTTTTTTATTTATATATATACATATATATATATATATATATAGTGTCCCCAAAAGCCCTTTTAAGGGCTGGTAAGGTAATAGAGTTTTTTCCTTATATATATATCTATATATATCTATTGTACACTGCAGTTGCCTGCCCGCTGTGTGTGAGAGGCCACAGACCCACCACAGACTGTACTGTGTGCACACCACACTCATTTCGGGTGGCATAGGCACAGTACCTTGCATTTTAAAAAATATTTTTTTTTTCCTCTGTCATAATTGCAGTGAGTGCTGTGTCAGGTCCACAGAGTGCACTGTACCCACTGCAGTGCACTGCCCACCACTGATATATATACGGTGGCACAGCATCTTGTTGCAATAAATTGAAAAAAAAAAATATTTTTTATTATTGCAGTTGCCTGGGCAGCCAGTTACTGTCAGGTCCACAGAGTGTACTGTGCCCACTGCAGTGCCACTGTGTGCCCACCCACCACTGATATATAAGGTGGCACAGCAGCTTGCAAAGTAAAAAAATATATATATATTTTTTAAATTGCAGTTGCCTGGGTGCCAGTGACTGCTGTCAGGTCCACAGAGAGTGTACTGTGCCACTGCCCACCCACCACTGATATATATGCCTGCAAGAGAAAAAGCCAGCCGCAGAGAAGCCGTATTCCTGAAAATATAAGAAAAATGCTGTTTTTTAGGGGTTCTGGACATGCTACAGAGCTGAAACTTGACAGGTACACTTTTTAGACCCCCCAGACACTAAATACAAAAAATGACATGCCTGCCTAAAAAAATGCCCGATAAATGCCTGCAAGAGAAAAAGCCAGCCGCAGAGAAGCCGTATTCCTGAAAATATAAGAAAAATGCTGTTTTTTAGGGGTTCTGGACATGCTACAGAGCTGAAACTTGACAGGTACACTTTTTAGACCCCCCAGACACTAAATACAAAAAATTACATGCCTGCCTACAAAAATGCCCGCTAAATGCCTGCAAGAGAAAAAGCCAGCCGCAGAGAAGCCATATTCCTGAAAATATAAGAAAAATGCTGTTTTTTAGGGGTTCTGGACATGCTACAGAGCTGAAACTTCACAGGTACACTTTTTAGACCCCCCAGACACTAAATACAAAAAATGACATGCCTGCCTAAAAAAATGCCCGATAAATGCCTGCAAGAGAAAAAGCCAGCCGCAGAGAAGCCATATTCCTGAAAATATAAGACAAATGCTGTTTTTTAGGGGTTCTGGACATGCTACAGAGCTGAAACTTCACAGGTACACTTTTTAGACCCCCCAGACACTAAATACAAAAAATGACATGCCTGCCTAAAAAAATGCCCGATAAATGCCTGCAAGAGAAAAAGCCAGCCGCAGAGAAGCCATATTCCTGAAAATATAAGACAAATGCTGTTTTTTAGGGGTTCTGGGCATGCTACAGAGCTGAAACTTCACAGGTACACTTTTTAGACCCCCCAGACACTAAATACAAAAAATGACATGCCTGCCTAAAAAAATGCCCGCTAAATGCCTGCAAGAGAAAAAGCCAGCCGCAGAGAAGCCGTATTCCTGAAAATATAAGAAAAATGCTGTTTTTTAGGGGTTCTGGACATGCTACAGAGCTGAAACTTGACAGGTACACTTTTTAGACCCCCCAGACACTAAATACAAAAAATGACATGCCTGCCTAAAAAAATGCCCGATAAATGCCTGCAAGAGAAAAAGCCAGCCGCAGAGAAGCCATATTCCTGAAAATATAAGACAAATGCTGTTTTTTAGGGGTTCTGGACATGCTACAGAGCTGAAACTTCACAGGTACACTTTTTAGACCCCCCAGATGCTAAATCCAAAGAAATTTTTTATTTTTATTTTTTTTTAATTTTTCCAATAATTGGCTCTCTATCAAAAAATTATAATTTTTAAGAACTTTTTTTTGCGTGATCCCTCTCCGGCATGCCACAGTCCAGGTGTTAGTCCCCTTGAAACAACTTTTCCATCACTATTGTGGCCAGAAAGAGTCCCTGTGTGTTTTAAAATTCGCCTGCCTATTGAAGTCTATGGCGGTTCGCCCGGTTCGCCGGTTCGCGAACATTTGCCGATGTTCGCGTTCGCCGTTCGCGAACGGCGAATTTTAGGTTCACGACATCACTAATCACAATTCCTCTAAAGATTCTGGATGACACGGACTGCAAATAACTAGGTACTCCATTTTCAAGTCAGCACCTACAGTAAATTGTGGCCTTATGGATGGAGATAAAGGCAATAATTGCTGTGATGAAATCTCGCCACTGGAGTCCCAGAAAATAATAGGTTGGCCAATATTTTAATGATGACCCAAAACTGTTGGTACCCTCTTGAGCAAGTCATATCTGTTGAACCAGTCAGTTGTGTCACAGTTCCTCTAAAGATTCTGGATGAAACGGGGCAAGCAAATAACTAGGTACTCCAGTTTCCAGTTTCAAGTCAACACCAAACTTATGGCTTTATGGGAGGAGATAAAGGCCATCATTTCTGTAATGAAATCTTACCATTGGAGTCTAAAAAATAATAGGTTGGCCAATGTTTTAATGACAACCTGAAACTGTAACAACATTTCTGGGTAAAGATGTTCTTTAAATTAATGTTGCATTATATTAGCACCCGTGCCACCATTATTCTTAAGTATAGATATGAAACAGTAAATTACCTCCCAGAACATAAAATTACCTTATGAAATAAAAAGATGCGAAGAAAATGTTTTTTGTCTAATAAAACAATAGTAATTGGTTTCCTTTGAAGAATGTCATAATCTGATTGATAAAACAATGAGTAATAATAAAAGCTCCCTAAATAATAAAACTTTGAAATGTAACAAATTATACTTAATAATGGATCACACAGTGTCATCGTATAGTGGGAGTAAAAACATTGAGACTGATTGATGGGTGAATTGAGGTTTTTACTTTGATAGTTACAGCTGACTTGGGTACTTGAAATATTAATCACTATATTAATCATGGATGTCAACGATTGTTTTGGGGAAAGACTGGGAAAATTAAAGGGCCAGTTTATCTGAAACGTATTTTCCACAACTGGGTAGACCCAGGTTGACTGGTTAGACGGATAATTTGCTTTTATGCAAGTAGAAATTAGTGAGACACTTGATTTGGAGGGCTTGTAGACAATGGCTTTCTGTAACTCATTCCAGACATTTAGCATTAATCTTATTATACAAAATGGTTTCAGGGTCTTTTGAGCTCCTTACCAATTTACTATGGTGCCTCAAAGATTTTTTTGAACTAAAGACCTAAGATGAGTAAACCAATGGAAAGACATGAATGAAACTTTTAAACACATTAAGGGTGCAAATTAGATTCAGGAGAGCAGTATTTTAAATTTGAATCAGAGGTCAGGAACAGAGGGGGCATGATCTGAAACCGGTCATGCACATATTGATTTTTTTCTATTCAGTTCAGTTCTGCAGATTGATTCCTCCGTCCATGTTATGCAATGGAAATGAATAGATGGATCACCCACAGTGGCTATTGTATTTTGACATTATGAGGAACTGGGTGACCAGTTTAACAGGAAGAGATTCTAGTAGTGTATAGGTGGGGCTTGAGGAGCCCTAAGAAACTGCACTCGCTAATGCCTAAATGCTAGACGGGAATTTGGGGTCATGTAAAGCCAACATTAAGGCACAACTGCAACTTAGAAGTGGGTGGCAAAGCGGCATGACGTCAGGACTGAGACTATAGTCTCGACTAGTTTCGTTCAAGCGGACATTCTCAAGGGAAACTAGTCGGGACAGAGTCCTATCATTCTCCATAAGCAGCACTACAACCTCCAACACACCCAAGTTGAAGAGGGGATGTTTTATTGCAACAATATAGACAATATTGAAAAAATGTAAATGGCAATAACCTCTCAAACTTCTATATAAAACAGTGGCAAAATAGATTATACAGTTGGTAGCAAGCAAACAGAGCAGGGAATGAACCCTAAACCTTATACTTGGAAAGGTCCTATGTAAGGGCAATGCTTAGATAATAGTTCCCGAATCCCTACTAGTAAGTATTTTAAGAATGCAGACTATTGTGTGGCAGTACAGTGGCTATTGTATTTTGACATCATAAGGTACTGGGCAAAATTCACTCTGTGAATGACCAGTTTAACAGAAAGAATCTTTAGTAGTGTATAGATGGGGCTTGATGAACCGTAGCAGAGGCACTAAGAAACAGCACTGAGACTCTGTTTTGGCTAGTTTCATCCAAACAGGCATGATCAAAGGAATGTCAGTTTGGGCAAAACTAGTCAGGACACAGTCTCAGTGCTGACGTCATATCGCTGTATGATTCTGGGTCGTCAGCGGCCTTCTTAGTGAGTTTTTACTGTTTTTTCGCTTTTACGTCTTTTAACTAAATGACTGGTTCTGTTCTACAATAAAGCTTTATTTAAACTACTACACTATTACTGGCTTTATGTTGGCTCCTTGGTGAGCTCTATCTAATCCAGTGGGAACTGCCTTTTGGTGATTCCAGAGTGGAAGTGCATACACCTGGGGAAGATTTGTGCCCAAGAATCATGCCTGCTGTACCTGTTACAGCTCATGGTCTGATGAGTGTGAATTTGGAATAAGGTGGTAGCACTCAGTGTTTTCGTTACACAACAAGGATTTGTTGGATGGTGGAAGATCTTTTTTATTTGAATAAAAATAGAATTTGAGTTAAGAAAGACTTCACGCTTTGCACATTGAACACTGCTTATTTACCTATTTTTTGTAAGTTTTTTATTATCTTTACTGGAGCTGCATCATTTCATGCTAATGTATGTGTTGAGGTTTGGGTATATCAAAATTTGTTTGCCAGCAGCCACACATGTTATCACAGCGCAGATTCATTACAATACGTATATTATCAGACTGCTGGTGCCCACGTACCAAACTGCTTTGGGCCCTAAAGACTAAATCCACTTTTGTTGATAAAAGAAACTATCCCCTCTGAGTGATCTATGTACATTGCAGAGATTTTGATTTACAGAAAATATATAGTGCAGCGCTAAATTAAACATGAATACAATAAATATATATTGAATAAATAAATGCATAAGATATGCATAAAAAATACATATAGGCCAATAAACTGGAAGAAAACTGTCCATGAGACAACCGAGTCTAAATTATTGATCCATACGAAGAAAAACACCATCGGTGAAGGGGGAGATGGGTAATGTAGATAAAGTGTGTCCAAGATGTTCCTACTTCACACCCAAAGTGAGTACTAAATTCTGCTTACCAAAATTCAATGACCACTAAGCTATAGGTGGTCCAATCAGGTACAGGGAAGTAGGTCTCTCTCAGACCAGGTACACTGGATCCACTCAGAGGACTTGATCAACTCTCAAAAGACAAAAAACACTTCCATAGTGAAGTATCCAATTAACACTTTATTGGTAAAATAAATGTTTGCACTTACAAGATCCAGCATTGCATTGCATCATAAAAGCACATACAAGCGAGCATCTGACGTGTGCGGCATTCCTGCGGGCTTCCCTCTGGGCTCCAGGCCCAAACAGAGAATCGACCAATCAGATAGGAGTTATGTGATGACGTCACCAGTGTAGGCCTCACCCTACGCGTTTCATCACAAAGAATGTCATCTGGGTATAGGTGCATCATCATGTGTATCAGCCATTTGTAGGACAGCGGCGCCATCTGAACTGCTGGCAGTGACCCGCCCGTAATATAGAGCATTAAGGGAAAGAACAAAGGCCCACATAGGAAGGAAAAATAGGGAAAGATGTTGCCATCTAGTGGATTAATGTAAATAAACATGCAAAGTAAGGCTCCATGTACACGGGACGTTGTTAAAAGTCCCTTTGAATGCTGGAATTTTTAGGACGTTTGAAACGTCCATTCAGTCGCGTTTGTACCCGCGTTTAGCGGGCGTTTAGCAGCGTTTGCGGGCGTTTGCGTTTAGAAGCGTTCCTAGAGGTCAAAAAAATTATTCCCCTTTAAAATGGAAAAACGCGAACGCTAAACGCGGGTCATCGCGTTCAGACGCGTTCGGACGCGTTTGTGCGTTTGAAACGCCGGGAAACACACGTTCGAACGCAAATAATTGCGTTCTAAAAACAGTCCCTGAACGCAACTGCCTGCAAATGACTGTAAACGACCATGTGTACATGGACAGATAAGATAAAATGTAGATGGGTTCAGGGGCTTCTGAAAAAAACGCCCAACTGCTCCTAAACGGCCATTTCCAGCGTCCCGTGTACATGGAGCCTAAAATGTATACATGTTGTTTAAAAACAGCACAGAGAGGAACCAAAGAACACAGGAATGCAAACAAGACTGTAATCTCTCAAAGCAGTACAAAAGATAAAAAAGATCAAGCATTATTATTAAAACAAATAATGTCCCAATCAACATTCAGGTGGAAAGGGACATACGATTTAATCTCAAAAATCCAACTAGTTTCTAACTGGGATATAGATCTGATCATATTGGTACCTCTCCAATGGGGCACAATTTTATCCAGGGCAAAAAAATAAGTGCCCAATAGATTCTTGTTATGATGTTTTGTATAATGTTTGGACAGGCTGTGTCCCTTGAAACCACATTTAACCACTTCTAAACCGGAAGGATTTCCCCCCTTAATGACTGGGCAATTTTTTGCGATTCGGCACTGTGTTACTTTACCGGACAATTGCACGGTCGTGCGATGTTGTACCCAAATAAAATTGATGTCCTTTTTTCCCCACAACTAGAGCTTTCTTTTATTTTGATTATTTATATATATATATATATATATATATATATGAGGTTTTTGATCACCTGTGCAATTTTTATTTTTTGCGCTATAAACAAAAAAAAGAGAGACAATTCTGAAAAAAAAAAAACAATCGTTTTCAATTTCTGCTATATAACATTCCCCGCAAAAAAAATGTAACAATCAAAATTTTTTAACATTTTAGGCCAATTTGTTGTCTGCTACATATTTTTGGTAAAAAAAATTGCAATAAGTGTATTTTGATTGGTTTGCGCAAAAGTTATTTTTATTGTTTTATACTAGTATTGGTGGTGATCTGCGATTTTTTGCGGGATTGCGACATTGCGGCGGACAGATTGCACTCCTAACTGACATTTTTTACACTTTTGAGGGGACCAGTGACATTACTACAGTAATCAGTGCTAAAAATATGCCCTGTTACTGTAATATTGACACTGGCAGGGAAGGGGTTAACAGTGTGGGTGATCAAGGGGTTAAATGTGAGCCTAGGCGAGTGATTATAACTGTATGGGGGTTGGGCTTTTTAAATGATCATAGAGACCTGTGATCCTATATAGAAGGATCACAGGCGCTCTGTAATCATTCCAGAGAGAAGAAAGGTCAGCTGTGTTTACAACAGCTGACCGTCCTTCTCTCTCAGCGGGGAACGATCGTGGGTGGCAGGTGGCAATCAGAACTGCCTGCCCCGTGCATCGGAGTCACTGCTGATGAGTGGGGGCGGGAGCGCGCTGCCGACAGCAAGCGCTTGCCCCTAGCTGCAGGCGCACAACTGACGTAGGAGGGGCTAGGGGTTAATATTACCGACATGTTTAGAAAGACGTACATGTAATTCTCTCTTGGTACGACCAATATATTGTTTAGAACATGGACACTGAATCATATAGACGACAATTTTTGAAGTACATGTAATAAACATATTAATGTCATAAATTATTTCCGTTTGTGTTGACTGAAAAGATGTACATCCCCTCCCCGTGTAGGAATTGATTTGGCAAATGCTACACTTCCTACATGGAAAAAGACTGTCATCAATTGAAACAAGGCAACTGTTTTGGGAGGGTCAATGACATTGGGTGCATCCCTATGTCTCAACGCTGGATCCCCCTTCATGACAGGGTGATCCAGAAGGGCAGGACCAAGTACCCTGTCGTTTTTTAGGATACCCCAATGTTTTTTGAGTATTTTTCAAATAGAATAATGTTGACTAGAATAACTGGTAGTCAAAGAAAAAACAAATTTATTATCAACCGGCTTCACACTGGTGTCTATCTTCCTACACAGCATAGATCCTCTATCCATATTAGCTACCTGTGTGATAGCGCTATCAATGTCCTCTCCTGAGTAACCCCTCTCTGTCTTTTAAAACTTTGGCTTGTTGATAAAAATCTGTAATATTCGTGCAACTGTGCCTAACATGTTGGAAGTGGCCTTTGGGAACTACATTCAACCAGGGCCTATGATGACAACTTGACAGAGGGATATAAGCATCGCGGTCTGTTTCCTTGTATGTGATAGTAATAAGTTGTCCCTCCTGAACCTGAATATTCAAATCCAGGAAATCTATCTGAGTCACTAACCTCATACTGTAAGGAAATGCCCCTATCATTTCGATTTAAGTTCTCAAAGAATAATTCAAGAGAGATCTGATAACCCTGCCAAAGAAGGAGGATGTCATCAATATAACTTTTTCAGAGCCGTAATTGCTCTGTGGGGTTGTCCCAAATCCCCTCCTTTTCCCACCGGGCCTTGAATAAATTGGCTAAACTCGAAACGAATTTAGCGCCCATAGCGACGCAGCGATTTTGTAAGTAAAAATTCCCCCAAACCAAAAATAATTGTGACCAGTGGTAAAAATAAGTAATTTTAACAAAAAATCCCTCTTGATCTTTGGGATCTCCTGTTCCAGATAATACTGAACAGCCTCCAAAACGTGTTGATGAGAGATAATGGTATACTGTATACATATAGAGGCCACGTCAGCCGTGGCCAAAATATAACTATCTCTCCATTGTTTATCTTGCAGTAAATTGATAACCTGAGTTGTGTCTCTAAGAAAAGATGGAGTCCTAACTACCAGTGGCTGCAAAAACTCATTTACATATCTCCCTATTCTAGCAGTCACTGAATCAATACCGCTGGCTAAAGGGCGACCTGGGGGTTTGGAAAGGTTTTTGTGGATTTTCAGTAGATGATAGGTGTTGTAGGTATCAAATATGCTCTTCCCTTCTTACTTAGAATACCTAGTTGAAAACCTTCATCTCCTAATCCTTTCAACTCCTTTTTAAATTTCACAGTGGCGTTTAAAGCCACTGGGACATAAGCGGAGAGGTCAGAGAGAAGTTTGTTCATTTCCTCTAGATAATCACATTTATCGAGAATAACAATGCCACCCCCTTTATTCGCCGGACGGATGACTATATCCTTGCGTTCACAAATTTGTTTAAGGCCCTGTTGTAAAGCTTGGTCTGTCTTACATAGACAGTAGGGATGATCGAACTTTTGAAAAGTTCGGTTCGACCAGAACACCCGAATTTTCCAAAAGTTCGGTTCGGATTTCAGAACCCCATTGAAATCAATGGGACCCGAACTTCGGTAATCAAAAAACACAATTTTTAAGCCCTAAAACCCAATAAATGCCCCTAAAAAGTGCCTAGGCTTCTGGGTCATGCCCCATTAACTATTAATCACACAAAAAAAGTTCTTAAAAATTGTCATTTTTGATAAAAAAGCCAATTATTGAAAAAATTAAAAAAAAAAAAGAGAGATTTTTTGATTTTTACTTTGGATTTAGTATCTGGGGGGTCTAAAAGGTGTGCATGTGAAGTTTCAGCTCTGTAGAACCATGAAAAAAAAAAAGATAATTTTTCAGTAGAACAGGGATGTGGGTCGGGACCCTCCTTTAACTTTAACACCTATATGATCTTTTTTTCTGGTTCTGGACATGCTACAGAGCTGAAACTTCACAGGTACACCTTTTAGACCCCCCAGACACAAAATCACACAAAAAAAGTTCTTAAAAATTGTCATTTTTGATAAAAAAGCCAATTATTGAAAAATTCAAAAAAAAAAAAAAAGAGAGATTTTTTGATTTTTACTTTGGATTTAGTGTCTGGGGGGTCTAAAAGGTGTACATGTGAAGTTTCAGCTCTGTAGCATGTCCAGGACCATGAAAAAAAATATTGTTTGTATTAGAAAACTTTCAGCACAGGAGTATGGCTCCGCTGCTGTAACACCTTGCCGGTTTCAAAGCAGGCATTTTTTTTTTGGGTTCTTTGCAGTCAGGAAAAACATCTGAACTTGTGTGTATAGTGGTACTGTGCACAAGTTCTGATGTTTTGCCTGCCTCCAAAACCCCCCAAAAAATGCCAGCAAAAACGCTAGCGTTTTTTGGCATTTTTTTGGGTTCTTTTGAGGCAGGCAAAACATCTGAACTTGTGTATAGTGGTATATATACACACATACATATATTTATATACACACCTAGACATATATAGGTGTGATAGTAGCAGAAATATATGCTTGCGCTAATGAAATCATTTACAGTAATATATTTCTGCTACTATCACACCTATATATGTCTAGGTGTGTATATAAATATATGTATGTGTGTATATATACCACTATACACAAGTTCAGATGTTTTGCCTGCCTCAAAAGAACCCAAAAAAATGCCAAAAAAAACGCTAGCGTCAAAAAAAAAAAAATGCCCAGGTGTGTTTATGCTGGCATTTTTTGGGGGTTTTTGGAGGCAGGCAAAACATCAGAACCTGTGCACAGTACCACTATACACAAGTTCAGATGTTTTTCCTGACTGCAAAGAACCCAAAAAAATGCCTTCTATTAAACCGGCAAGGTGTTACAGCAGCGAAGCCAACCCCCTGTCTGAAAGTTTTCTAATACAAACAATCTTTTTTTTTTTTATGGTTCTGGACATGCTACAGAGCTGAAACTTCACATGTACACTTTTTAGACCCCCCAGATCTGAAATCCAAAGTAAAAATCAAAAAATCTCTTTTTTTTTTAAATTTTTTCAATAATTGGCTTTTTTTTTATCAAAAATGACAATTTTTAAGAACTTTTTTTTTGTGTGATTTTGTGTCTGGGGGGTCTAAAAGGTGTACCTGTGAAGTTTCAGCTCTGTAGCATGTCCGGAACCAGAAAAAAAAAGGATTGAATGTATTAGAAAACTTTCAGCTCAGGGGGTTAGCTTCTCTCCACACCATGCCGGTTTCAAAGCAGGCATTTTTTTGGGTTCTTGCAGTCAGGAAAAACATCTGAACTTGTGTATAGTGGTACTGTGCACAAGTTCAGGTGTTTTGCCTGCCTCCAAAACCCCCCAAAAAATGCCAGCAAAAACACACCTGGGCATTTTTTTTTTTTGACGCTAGCGTTTTTTTGGCATTTTTTTGGGTTCTTTTGAGGCAGGCAAAACATCTGAACTTGTGTATAGTGGTATATATACACACATACATATATTTATATACACACCTAGACATATATAGGTGTGATAGTAGCAGAAATATATTACTGTAAATGATTTCATTAGCGCAAGCATATATTTCTGCTACTATCACACCTATATATGTCTAGGGGTATATATACAGACATATATGTCTATATATACCCCCTATACACATATTCAGATGTCATGTCTGACATCAAACATGTCCTCAAAAAAGCAATGGCAGTGGCAACCCCTGCAGCATAAAAAATGCTTGGCTGGTGAGAAGCCATATGGGTGTGCCGAAGCAATTCAGAGAAATTATCATTTCTCTATAGCGGTCACCCTGCTATGGAAGGGTTTTGTCACCCTGCCATAGCAGTCACTGCCAGTTAACCCTACACTACACTATGATCCCCTTACACTTAACACTTTCCCTACAGAAACTAAATTTTTGAAGCTAACTTAAGTGTAAAGGAGCACTCTAACTACACTAGATATCCCTTTCCTCACACTAAAAATAGCTAAATGACACTTTTTAAGTAAAATTAACAGAACTGCTTCCACTCTCTTCCATGTCCAGTATAACACTGCTAGGAATATGGCGGGGGCGATCTTATATACTGGGGGGTGTATTCACTAATGATTGGTCTAGGGACCCCCTAGTCACTCCAATCACATTCCTAGCATTCTCCTGCCCCCTCAATTGGCTTTTGCTAATGGTTCTGGTCCAATCACGGGTTTTTAAAGCCCATTTCCTGAAGCATTGCATTTTGGGCGGTTCTGGTTGCCGAATTCCGAACTTTTTGGGCAAAAAGTTCTAAATTCGGCCGAACCTCGAACACCCAATGTTCGGGCCGAACCGATGGTTGACCCGAACCGTTCGATCATCCCTAATAGACAGTTGAGTCCTGACCTCAATTTGATAGAACACCTTTGGAATGGATTAGAGCAGAGACTGGGAGCCAGGCCTTCTCATCCAACATCAGTGCCTGACCTCACAAATAAGCTTCTTGAAGTATGGTCAAACATTCCCATAGACACACTCCTAAACATTGTGGACAGCCTTCCCAGAAGAGTTGAAGCTTTTATAGCTGCAAAGGGTGGGCCAACTCAATATTGAACCCTATGGACTAAGACTGGGTTGGCATTAAAGTTCATGTGCTTGTAAAGGCAGGCGTCCCAATACTTTTTGTCAAGAAAAGAAATCCTTCTGGTTGCCATATTTCCTTGAATTTTATGGAAAATGTCAGTGTTTGTAGAATGAAAAGGAAGGGTCATTTTTTATAACGATAATTTACATCATTGTGTTGAAAAAATATATATATATATATACAGTACAGTGCATCCGGAAAGCATTCACAGCGCTTCACTTTTTCCACATTTTGTTATGTTACAGCCCTATTTAAAAATTAATTAAATTCATTGTTTTCCTCAAAATTCTACAAACAATACCCCATAATGACAAAGTGAGCCCCGGTTCACACTAGGGCGACCTGTGAGGTGACCTGGTCGCCTCACAGGTCGCCGCAGGTCGCCTCCCATAGGAAAGCTGCGGACCCGTTCTAATAGGAGCGACACAAGTCGCTCCGACCTAGAAAAAGGGTCCGGAGCTTCTTTGGGGCGACCAGGAGGCGACCGCCATAGACTTCAATGTTATGAAGTCCATGGCGGCCGCTCCGAGGTCGCGGCGTGCTGCTCGCACCGCGATCTCGGAGGTCGCCCCTGCAAGTAGCGTCGCTCATATGTGAACCGGCGCTGAAAGAAGTTTGTTTGAAATCTTTGCAAATTTATTAAAAATAAAAAACGAAAAAAAAATCACACGTACATAAATATTTACAGCTGGAGTTGAGCGAACACCTGGATGTCCGGGTTCGGCGGGTTCGGCCAAACTTGAAAAAAAAAGTCCGGGCTCGTGACCCGAACTTAACCCGAACTTTACCCCGATCCCGAACCCCATTGAAGTCAATGGTGACCCGAACTTTGAGCACTAAAATGGCTCTAAAAAAACATGGAAAGGGCTAGAGGACTGCAAATGGCAGCAAAATCTATTTAAGAGCATGGCAAGTGCTCTGCAAACAAATGTGGATAGGGAAATAACTTAAAATAACATAAAAAACATAAAAGTATGAATGAAAAACTGAAAAATAATTGTCCCCTTAAATTGGTGCTTTTTGAATAGCAGATTAGAACAGCAGTGTCTAAACGCTGTATGTCAGTGTCACAGTAAAGTATGAATGAAAAACTGAAAAATAATTGTCCCCTTAAATTGGCGCTTGTTGAATAGCAGATTAGAACAGCAGTGTCTAAACGCTGTAAGTCACGGTAAAATATGAAGGAAAAAATGTTTTTGTTTTTTTTAAATCCAGATTAAGCAGACACATATGCACTGAGCTTGCATTGCATGGCCGCTGCACGCCGCACAGCTAACAGACTGGTAAAAGTTTTTTTTTTTTATTTCTCCCTCCTCCTCACTGGGCTCAGGTCAGGGCAAAAAGATTTTGCACTGCACCACCACACAATAAAATCGATGTAGATCGCTGTCTGATTAAAGAACATTCTTCCTATTCTTTCCCTGAAAGCAATCTCCAGCCTGCCCCTACAATAATCTCCTATCTCTCCCGCAGCAGCATCAGGAACCTTTCCCTACAGTAGTTAGAGCAGAGTGACGTGCGGCGCTATGTGACTCCAGGTTATATAGAGGCTGGGTCACATGCTGCACTGGCCAATCACAGCCATGCCATTAGTAGGCATGGCTGTGATGGCTTCTAAGGGCACACTAGTTAAACGCTTGTTGATTGGCTGCCCTGCAGCTGTTGAAACCGCATCATTAAAACCGCGCCAAAACATGAAATAAATTACCGAACAACGGACTGTATCCCGAACATACAGTAAAATGTTCGGGTCTGTGTCTGGGTACCGAACACCAAAAAGTCCGGTACGATCCCGAACAATACAGTCTGTGTTTGCTCAACCCTATCTCCAGCCTTTGCTCAATACTTTGATGAAGCACCTTTGGCACCAATTGCAGCTTCAAGTCTTTTTGAGTATGATGCTACAAGCTTGGTACATCTATTTTTGGGCAGTTTCTTTTACTCTTCTTTGTACGACCTCTCAAGGTCCATCAGGTTGGATGGGGAGCGTTGGTGCACAGCCAATTTTAGATCTCTCCAGAGATGTTCTATCAGTTTCCAGTCTGGGCTCTGGCTGGGCCACTGAAGGACATTCACAGAGTTGTCCAGTAGCCACTCCTTTGTTATCTTGGCTGTGTGTTTAGGGTCATTGTCCTGTTGGAAAATGAACCTTCGCCCCAGTCTGAGGTCCAGAGCGCTCTGGAGAAGGTTTTCAAGGATGTCTCTGTACCTTGCTGCATTCATCTTTCCCTCGATCCTGACTAGTCTCCCAGTTCCTGCTGCTAAAAAACATCCCCACAGCATGATGCTGCCACCTCCATGCTTTACTGTAGGGGTGGTATTGGCCAGGTGATGTGCGGTGTCTGGTTTCCTCCAGACATGGCGCTTGCCATTCAGGCCAAAGTGTTCAATCTTTGTTTCATCAGACCAGAAAATTTTGTTTCTCATGGTCTGAGAGTCCTTCAGATGCTTTTTGACAAAACTTCAGTCTGGCTGTCATGTGCCTTTTACTGAGGAGCGGCTTCCGTCTGGCTACTCTACCATACAGGCCTGATTGGTGGAGTGCTGCAGAAATGGTTGTTCTTCTGGAAGGTTCTCCTCTGTCCGCAGAGAAACGCTGAAGCTCTGTCAGAGTTACCATCGGTTCTTGGTCTCCTCCCTTTCTAAGGCCCTTCTCCCCCAGTCATTTAGTTTGGCCTGGGCGGCCCACCCTAGGAAGAGACCTGTTGGTTCCAAACTTCTTCCATTTAGGAATGATGGAGGGCACTGTGTCCATTGGGACTTTCAATGCTGCTGAAACTTTTCTGTACCCTTTCCCAGATCTGTGCCTCAATACAACCCTGTCTCAGAGGTCTACAGACACTTCCTTGCACTTCATGGCTTGGTTTATACTCTGACATGCACTGTTACCTGTGGGACCCTATATAGACAGGTGTGTGCCTTTCCAAATCATATCCAATCAACTGAATTTACCACATATGGACTCCAATCAAATTGTAAAAACATCTCAAGAATGCTCAGTGGAAACAGGATGCTCTTGAGCTCAATTTTGAGTGCCATGGCAAAGGCTATGAATATTTATATACATGTGATTTTTTTCCTTTTTTATTTTTAATAAAAATTGAAAGACTTCAAACAAACTTATTTCACGTTGTCATTATGGGGTATTGTTTGTAGAAATTTGAGGAAAATAATGAATTTAATCCATTTTGGAATAAGGCTGTATATATATACAGTGTATATACATACTGTGTGTGTATATATATATATATATATATATATATATATATATATATATATATATATATATATATATGTATGTATGTGTGTGTGTATATATTATGTATATATATATATATATATATATATATATATATATATTTTTTTTTTTTTTATTATTATTATTATTATTATTATATTATTTATTTATTTATTTTAAGTTGGGTTATCCTTTAAGTAATAAATAAAAGACCAGAAAAAAAAGTAATTTTGTGATTTCAATGTGCACAACAATAAGAGTTAGCTGAACACTTGACAAAGTTGAATTTATGTTTGCCTGGATTCAGCAGTTATTGCATTTCAGGCACTAGAAGACCTGATGTCAAAATATTAGGCTTTTCAAAACAAAGTAATTATACACGCTTCAATCATGAGAAGCGCCTTTCTGCGACACCATTTCTGTCTTTTAATCTCTGTAGCACACTGGAATTATCTCTTCAATGCAGGCTAATTACTTATCGCAGAACGGGGAAACAAATAAAATTACCATCATTAGCTGCAATTGACTGTTTTTTTATGTTACTGTGATCTGGTTTATTTGGAGACAAAATCACACACATATATATATATATATATATATATATATATATATATATATATATATGTGGCACTTACCCCATTACCCCAAAACTGTAAGCTGCCCCACGCTCTCTGACACACCCAGATTGAAGAGGGGATGTTTATTGAAACAATATATACAATACTAATAAATGGAAATGGCAAAAACCTCTCAAACTTATATATAAAACAGTGGCAAAATAGACTATACAGTTGTTAGCAAGCAAACAGACCAGGTAATGACCCCTAAACCCTATACTTAGATTGGTCCTATCTAAGGGCAGTGCTTGGATAATAGTTTGGTAGTCAAACCCTATCCCTACTGGTAAGTATGTTAACCACTTCGATACCGGGCACTTTTACCCCCTTGCTGCCCAGGCCAGTTTTCAGCTTTCAGTGCTGTCGCACTTTGAATGACAATTGTCCAGAAACTGGATAAGAATGGAGGCGGTTTCAAAGCATCGTCACCTGCTGAACTCTGCGATGTGAGGCAACACTATCCCTGCAATGTGTACACCTCCAGCTGATCCCTAGTTTACCAATTTTAAGTGGCGCTTAACCACTTAAGCCCCTGAAGATTTTACCCCCATTCCGACCAGGGTTTTTTTTGCGATTCGGCACTGCGTGACTTTAAAGGACAATTGCGCGGTCGCGCGACGCTGTACCTAAACGAATTTGACGTCCTTTTTTTCCCACAAACAGAGCTTTCTTTTGGTGGTATTTGATCACCTGTGCGATTTTTTGATCATGCGCTATAAACAAAAAAAGAGCGTCAATTTTGCAAAAATAACAATATTTTTCACATTTTTTTATATGAAATACCCCCAAAAAAATGTAAAAATCAAACTTTTTTAACATTTTCGGCCAATTTGTTTTATGCTACATTTGTTTGGTAAAAAAAATCGCAAAAAGCGTATTTTGATTGGTTTGCGCAAAAGTTATCGCGTTTACTAACAAAGGGAAAGAATTTTGTCATTTTTGTTGTTTTTTTTAATGCGTAATGGCGGCAATCTGCGATTTATTTTGCGGTACTGCGACATTGCGGCGGACAGATCGGACCCTTGACTGAAATTTTTGACCCTTTTGGGGTTACCAGTGACATTTCTACAGTAATCAGTGCTATACATATGCACTGTTACTGTAAAATTACACTGGCAGGGAAGGGGTTAATTTTTTGAGAGGGAGGGGTTATGTGTGTCCCTAGGGGCGTGATTCTAACTGTGATTGGCTGTGGCTTGAGCTGTAGGAACAGTGATCAACGGTCCTACATAGTAGAACCGTATGATCACTATTTCTACACAGGGGAGAATGACAGGCGGCTTGTTTACATCAGCCGCCTGCCTTTCTCCCTCTGCACCGACGATCGCCGGGGGCGCACGCTCGCTCCCTAGACCCTTACAGGCTAGCGACGTAGTACTACATCGCTCTGCCTGTGAGGGGCTGACCGCCGCAGTAGATAGTCGTGCGCCAGTCGGCAAGCGGTTAAAGGAAGCGCTAAAAACCTGACCCAACCACCTATTTTCAATGCCTGTGTTAAAGAGTCCTAAACTAAACCATTCGATTCATCGTTCCCAAAACAGTTACAGTTAAAGCATGTAATGAATTATGACTGAGAGATATGCTTTTGCGCCCAACGGAACTGTCAAGAAATCAAATGGCAGTTGTCATAACTGATCACATGTGCAGCACCATGGCTACTGCCTATCAAACAGAGGCTAAGATAGCAGTTGGACTGTAAAAAAAAATAACAAAATCTAATTTAAAAATAATAATTAAACATTGTAATAAATAATTTAAGAAAATTGTAAAATAAAATAATTGTACATATTTAAAATAAATATTTTAGATTGTAAGCTCTAATGAGCAGGGCCCTCTAATTCCTCCTGTATTTAATTGTATTGTAACTGTACTGTCCTCCCTCACATTGTGCTGTGCAAAGTGTGGGCGATATATAAATCCTGTATAATAGTAATGACAATTTTTATATATATATATATATATATATATATATATAATTTTTTTTTTTTTTTTTCTATGTAAAAAAACAATTTAAAAGGGTTAATTCACACAGATTCTCTGTTATGTTTGTGTCCGCTAATAATGATTTTAGTGAAAATATTTTCTTGATATATTCGGGGGGGCTGCCAGGGAGGTTGTACAGGGCCCCGTGATTTCTAACAGCAGCCCTGCCCTGGTCATAGATAAGAGAGAGGAAGAGAGAGGAGAAAATGATAGTAAGGAGAATGATCCAGTGGACACTTTTTTATTTGTAAACTTAGATGTTGGGTCGATCAGCTGTCATTTAGGCTCCATCGGTGGGATGTGAAGGGTGAATTCAGACAGTGAAATTGTTCCATAAAAGCATCATAAATGCAAAACGTGCTGAATGATCCCCAAAACAATCATCTTCTGCTTTATGAATACACCTCTTATAAAGTCTCTTTTTTTCATAGGCAGACAAAACGTCACTCAGCTTGCAATAAATTTCCTTTCCAAAGGTTTTTCTTTTCAAAGCTTTTTACTTGAGTATATGTATTATGTCTGACAGCTATCATGACCTTTCAGAGACAAAAAAAAGCTCTAAAATGCTTCTTGAGATTGTAACTTATTGTAAAATTTGTATTCTCACCTTGTATTTCCAACTAAAAATAGTTTTACGACAGGAGGGAGATCCAAACACAGAAGAAAGACATTAGGAGGCATTCAGACCTTCCACCGTATTTTTTATTTTTTTTGGATAGACTACTCTAAGTGAAAGCACACTCTGTGGATAAAAAATTGAATGGTAATGATGTCTACCTAGTTCCTTTTTAAACCTACTGATTTATCCTGCAATACCTGGTTCAAAAATATAGCATTAATGCATACTGATACCGTCGGCTCTACTGCTGTTTTAAAACCTGTCACCAAGCAAAGTTTCAGTTTTGCTTAGAGTGCAAAAAGTTTTCGAGCCTTTACTTTTATTACTTTCGGTGTCCCTGCTAGGGAGATGGTCCCCATTTCCTGTTGCTGTGACACTCTGTTATTGGGACAGTGAGTGCAGGGAAATATCCCCCCCTGTGCAAATACAGAAAAAAATACAAACTTAGAAGAGGTCCAAACCCAAATATTTATGATGAACTATGATGAAATTAGACTAGTCAGCGTAATGCCCCGTACACACGTGCAGATTATCTGCAGACTTTTGTCTGCAGACTTACCTTTTCTATGTAGTGCAAGGGCCTGCCGGATTGCATACAAATTGAAAGTGTTTAGGTTTGACCTCATATTATATGGTTTTGGTAAGTCTGCAGACAAAAGTCTGCAGATAATCTGCACGTGTGTATGGTGCATAAGACTCTAGACCAGCACTCACACAAATCGATGAGCAAGAGCACAGATGACATTTGACAAGTGGTTCTAAAGCCTAAACATTTTTTACATGAATGCATTCCTTGTATTAAGGTAAAGAATATTTAGGCATCGAATTTGGCCCCTCACCCCTCCCCTTATACTTACCTGACCCCTCATTCGATCCAGCGCTGTGCATGTCTGCAGCTCTTCTGTCCCCTAACTTCTGGGTCTCACTAGCTTTGCTGGGGACACTGGGAGCTATGGCTCCTAGTACTGTCAATTAAAGCCAGTAACAAGGGAGGGAATAGTGGGGCTGAGTTTCGCTGTCTGGGACAATGGATGCAGCAGTAGGGCTTGGGAGCAAGCCCCCAGGAGTGCCCCCATAGGAAATGACTTCCTGTGGGGGGTGGGGGCACTGGACAGAGAGGAGGAGCCAGGAGCACTGGTGGGGGGCCCAAGAAGAGGAGGTTCAGGGTTGTTCTGTGCAATTCCTTTGCACAGCGCAGGTAAGTATAGAGATGTTTTCCCTGTAGGAGTCCATGAACAAATTGAAGGGTGAAAATGCAGCAAACTAACAGTGAAAGATCCGCAGAAGTGCGGCACCAGTTTAACAGATGGGAAGAGTGGACAAGGGATGCAATCGAAACACAGGCACAGATGACCAGATCAGCAGCTCTTTGAAAACACAGATCCACAGGCATTCAAAAGAAACATCGCACCAAAGGGCTGGGGAAGTAAAAAGTGCCAAAGTTTATTGAAAATAAACAAATCTGAAATTACATGTAGGTGAAGATAAGTTCTGAGTTCTTCCTCCAAATACAGGACACCGCCCTCGGCTTGTCCTTCGTGCCCAGTTACCCCAATTTCACCGTGAGTTGGTGGAAGGAGTCCTGTATCTGGAGGAACAACCCCTTTGCAAGGCATCTGGTATTTTTTTTGGAAGATACATTGATGACATTCTTGTCATCTGGGACAGCCTCTTTTCCAAGATTGAGGCCTTTGTGCAGCATTGTAATTCCAATGCTCTGGGTGTATAATTCACGCAGGTTCTTGATCGGGACACTCTCATCTTTATAGATCTTGAATTAGGTCATCCTCATGGGAAAATAACATCCAAGACCCACTTCAGATCTACCTGGGAATTCCTATCTTCACTACAAAAGTTATCACCATCCCAAATGGATAAAGAATATCCCTAAGGGACAATTTACCACAAATACGATATGCCTTACATATCCAGGGCCCAAAGATGTTTATGATAGGTCACAACCTCCACAGGTAGATCTTGAATTCATCACCAATTTTTACTGTAAGTTTTGTAAAATAGAGATTTTTTGTAAGCATTGCACTATCCTGACTAAAGACCCAAAAATGAAACCAGTTATTCCCTCCAAACCGTGTTTCTTTTATAAAAGAGCCATGCTATATCAAGAATATGATTGCAGATGATAGCAAATTAAAGGAGACCCGTAAACCTTTGCTTTATCCCATGGCCACCTTATGCAAACTCTGTAAAAAGCAATCTTGCAAAATGTTCCCTTTTGTTAACCACTTAAGCCCCGGAAGATTTTACCCCGTTCCTGACCAGGGGGCTTTTTGCGATTTTTTACTGCGTGATTTTAACGGACAATTGCGCGGTCGTGCGACGCTGTACCTAAACGAATTTCACGTCCTTTTTTTCCCACAAACAGAGCTTTCTTTTGGTGGTATTTGATCACCTGTGTGATTTTTTGATCATACGCTATAAACAAAAAAATAGCGTAAATTTTGCAAAAATAACAATATTTTTCACTTTTTTTTATATGAAATTCCCCCCCAAAAAAATGTAAAAATCAAAATGTTTTAACATTTTCGGCCAATTTGTTTTATTCTACATATGTTTGGTAAAAAAAATCGCAAAAAGCGTATTTTGATTGGTTTGCGCAAAAGTTATCGCGTTTACTAACAAAGGGAAAGATTTTTGTCATTTTTGGTGTTTTTTTTTTAACGAGTAATGGCGGCGATCTGCGATTTTTTTTGTGGTACTGCGACATTGCGGCGGACAGATCGGACCCTTGACTGACATTTTTGACACTTTTGGGAGTACCAGTGACATTACTGCAGTAATCAGTGCTATACATATGCACTGTTACTGTAAAAATGACACTGGCAGGGAAGGGGTTAACTGTATTGGACAGGGAGGGGTTAAGTGTGTCCTAGGGGCGTGATTCTAACTGTAGTGGGACATGGCTACTAGTGTAAAAACAGAGATCAACGGTTCTACTTAGTAGAACCGTCTGATCTCCATTTTTATACAGGGGAGAATGACAGGCGGCTTGTTTACATAAGCCGCTCTGCTGTTCTCCCGCTCTACCGACTATCGTAGTGTGACCGGCGGACATCGGGTCCGTCGGTCACACGCCCGCACTCCTCCATGAACGAGCCGAGGCGGGCGCCCGCTATTGGCTCAAAACCCAGTGACAGGCGAGCGACGTAGACCTACGTCACTCTGCCTGGCCGGGGCTGACTGCCGCAGTAAATATACTGTGCGCAGTCGGCAACCGGTTAATCACCGTCAAAAAACTTTTAAGCATAAAAATGGCCAGGAATATTCAATCAATAAGTTCCTTACCTGTAGTACTGAATTTGCCATTTATAGTCTCGCTTGCCCTTACAGCCTCCAATATTTGGACCGCACTATTCGTATCATCAGGGTGAGATTTGGGAACCATAGGAGACTCATTGAGGGAGGTGATACAACCAGAGTGTGCCCAGACACTTCATGCTGTATCATGGCCGCTCCACTGAGGGTCTCTTGGCTTGTGTAATTGAACAGATTCCTAATGGTCTCCAATTTGCAGAAAGGTTTCAAAAACTGTGTTTGCAGGAAAACATTTGTATTTTTAAGCTTAATACGTTAACTCCAAAAGGTCTTAATGAAGAGTTGAAAATTTGTACTATCCTGTAGCTTATAATGCTTTCCTTTTACATATTTAGAGTAGAATGTTTCATGAGACTAATGCTGGTTTATGCAGTTTGGCAGAGCTGTGAGCTGACTGGCGGTAGCCATCTCATTATTTTTAATTTATTTATCTATTTCCTCTTTAGGATTTTTTGTATGTTTTGGGGATTTTCCTTTTCTTTATTCCCCCAGTTTTTCATCCATATATTAATTGTATTAGTTTTATATATTTTTTTTTAATTTAACAATCCTTTTAGTGGCCCCTTCAATTCTAGTTTGTGTTTTAGGCTGTGTTTTTTTTCTTCAGCCATTACACACATCGTTTGTCCTTTTCCTCCCCCATTACGATACATTGCATAAATATAAAATTGTTTTTAATTTTTTCATTTCACATTGTTATTGTAATTTTTATTTTTCAATATATTTTTCATGTTCACTCTCATCCCCTATGTTTGGTCAAGTTTTAAAAAAGTTTCTTGTAGTGCCTTTGGTCCAACTGGTGCTTTCTTCCATGTCTTGTCCATTCCATGTATATATATATATATATATTTATATAGTTGTGCTCATAAGTTTACATACCCTGGAATAATTTATGATTTCTTGACCATTTTTCAGGGAATATGAATGATAACACAAAAACTTTTCTTTCACTCAGAGCCCATTCACACTAGCGCGACTTGTGAGGCAACTTATGTAGCCCCAGGTAGCTTGACATAACAAAAGCAATGTTAATCAATCAGTGCCGTCTTAATTGGCACTACTGAAGTTGCTCCGACTTCAGAAAAGGGTCCTGTACTACTTTGAGGCGACCTGTGATCCGACTGTCCCATATACTTCAATGGGAGTTGCCTCCTTATCTTAATTGACACGACTTGTTATCAGACTTTCCAGGAAGAAGAAAGAGATTAGCCAGGCATTCCCCACAGACAAAGTCGCCTGTCTCTTCAGAGTAGTGCACAAGTCTCTTCCAAGTCTCTTCCAAGTCTCTTCCAAGTCTCTAAACAAGTCTCTAAACAAGTCTCTTCAAGTCACGGGGCGACTTTCTGGTAGTGGTAGTGTGAACCAGCTCTCATGGTTAGTGTGGCTGAAGCCATTTATTATCAATCAACTGTGTTTACTCTTTTTAAATCATAATGACAACAGAAACTACCCAAATGACCCTGACCAAAAGTTTATACACCCCAGTTCTTAATTCCTGTGTATTGCCCCCTTTAACATCAATGACAGCTTGAAGTATTTTGTGGTATTTGTGGATGAGGCTCGAGTCTTTATCTTCTCAGATGGTAAAGCTGCCCATTCTTCCTGGCAAAAAGCCTCCAGTTCCTGTAAATTCTTGGGCTGTCTTGCATGAACTGCATGTTTGAGATCTCCCCGGAGTGGCTTCATGATATTGAGGTCAGGAGACTGAGATGTTCTTAAAGCACTCCCAATTTTACTTCATGCTTTTGTTGTTAGGATTCTATCCTATTTATTATCGCCTAGGGCAGTTTCGGGGAGTTTGCTCTTTTGCAATTCAGTGTCCTTGTATTACCCTTGTGTTTCCTATTTCTGTGATTTATACTGAAACTAATTGACCTGTGGTCACTGTATCCTAAGTTACCCCGTATTTCTACATCCACGATAAGGTCTATATTATTTGTAATCAGTAGGTCTAACGCATTGTTTCTCTTTGGATGTTTCACATTAATACGGAGGTAAGGCATCCGAAATACCAAGGATATAATATATAGTCTACCGTGGTTAATGGATATATTTATTCTGTTGGTTCCCTGTTTTTCCTCTTTTTTTTTCTTTTTTTTTTTTTTTTTTTTTTTCTTCTTTTTTTATCAGAATTTACCATCTGTCAAGTCCTGAAGGCACCCCCATTGGAGGATAACCATCACAAGTTGTTAGGAACTCTTTCCTTCTTCTTATACTTGGAGAGAATTTTTTCTCTTCCCCTTTTTACATATTAAACATTTTGATCATCATAACAGGTGAATTGATTCATAGTCTTCTACATATATGGTGGTTTAAATTTATGGAACCCCCCCTTTTCACTGATAATGAATTATTATCTTTAGGTAATGAATATTATGAGTTAATATCTGACTCTTGCTCCTACACTGTGGGATTACTATATATCCCCCCCTTTCAGGACAGATATTTCTGGCTCCAAAGGTCTGCAGGTATGTGAACTCTCACCATGTGATATGCTTGCTTTTTTCTTTTTCCTTCTCTTTTCTTGCTTAATTTTCTATAGGGTATAAGATAAGGTTTCTGATTTATTGATGGCTAATTCAGCCAGGAATGTCTCTCACAATAAGATGGAGTAATATGTTGTCGCAACTACAAAAAGTATCCATGTTAATGATTTGATATATAATATTTAGCCATTATTTTGCTTTGTTCTTTTCTTTTTACATTTTTTTTGATTTATTTCTGGCATATGCTTTTCAGGAATATACACAGATTCCCTGAGGAAGATTCTGGTATTATACAATTCTTCGAAACGCGTTGGACTCTGTTGTGTACCTGTAACATTGTATTGTATCACATGTTTATTTATACCGTTACATATGTAATATAAATTACCTTGATGATTTTTCTTATAATTACTTTTCTCAATAAATTATTTTATTCTAAATTAATCTTTCCTATGAGAGATAATTACTAGTTGCCCTTAAAGTCCCACCCACCCAAAAGGGGGTTAGTCTTCTTTCACAATTTTCATGGGATTATGGTAACATCTTACCTGGAAACTACCTACATATCTTTACAGTCTATGTTTTGGGTGGATAACACACCCGACCCCCATTTTCTGTAGATAGTTCACAGGTTACCCACTTTTTTAGATTAACAATTACATTTTTTCAAAATTAATTTACAAAGGGTTTTTTAAAGGGGGAAAAGGGTCTTTACCGGAAATTTTCTCCTACAAACCCTTCTCCAGGCTATCTATATAGCCTGTATACTATATATAACCCAGAATGGGAGGCTTTCAGGGAGATGGATGGGAGGAGTTAATGTCAGACATTGAAAGCAAATTCCAACAAAAAGAACAGATAGAATCAGACATCTTTACCCTATTTTCCACTCTAAAACGTTTCTTAGAAAAAAAGTCAGCATTACACTGGCATATAAAAACTTTTGACAAGTATGTGAAGGAAGGCCTGAATCCTTTAGGTCTAAGGATTCAGATCTTCCCTACCCTTGAGAATATTTCGTCAGAACTCAAACAGGATTGGGAGAGAATTCTGAACGATTGTTCAAAAAATTTAATGATTCTTCTTCAAGCTGAATATTTAAAACAACTGAAACTCATAGAAACAGAAGTTTCCGCCATTAATAAACAACTAGATCCGCTAAAAACCTCCCCTTTATATACAGAACAAGAGAGTAAATTAAAAACATACCTAGAGGATTATAATAAAGCAATACTGCAAAGGAAGGAGAAAAAATACTGGAGGGATAGGATAGCCTTCAATGAAGGCAAGGCATATAGATGGAATCAAGGACAACGGAATATTAGACGCAGGGGGGAATATAATAGGAGTGAAAATTACTCCTCTGACTCCTCTGCTTCTAATTCTTCTCAAACTAACCCACGGGGACGTCCCAGAGGCGATTACCCTCAATGGGGAAAAAATAAGGATAAAATCAGGAAAAAAACAAACAACCCTCAGGGATCAACACCTACACCCAAAAATAAGGAGGGCACAAAAAGTGAAATTGCAGGTGGTTCCATGGAGAACCTGGATTCCACTACTACACAACCAGATGGGGCGGCAACCAGTAAATCCCAAGGCACCAATAGCAAGGGTCCTTTTTTAGGAAGACCCCATACGAGACAAGCAGTCAAAACGCAAGTCAGTATGGACTCCTTTGCGATACGGGTAACCGAGAAAACGGACTAACTATTATCAATTTGTCATCCCATAATCTTACCAAAGAGGAGGAGGATCTACTTAAATTAGGTTTATCTTTTTGCCCTAGTCAACCAACAGATAGGTTTAGTGTCATCAAAGACATAAACCTCTTTGCTAGGGACATTTTCTTTAAAAGTAAATATTTTAAAGATACAGATAAAATACAAAAACCTGACTCTAAACTTAGAGCAGCAGAATATCGAGCTCTTAGGGACTTAAATTTACTTCTGCAGGAAAGTGGATACGATAATGAAGAGATTTGGGAAAATCTAAGCGACTCATCAGATGAGGAAAATACACAAATACACGGTAAGGATCAAACTCCCATTAAACAATTTAGGAGAAAATCTCCAAAATTTCCTCAACTCAATCAAAACCCAACAATAGCTCTCTTCGTCAGGCAAGTCTCTAAAGACATTGATAAACTTAACACTCACTCCAATAGAGATAACCTCCCCCCGGACCAACGTAAAGCTTTAAAAACCCTCCAAAAAAATAATGATATCACTATTAAACCCAGTGATAAGGGGGGGAACATTGTTCTTATGAACAACATAGATTATGAAAAAATGTGTCATCAACTTCTAGACAATAAAACTTGCTATCAGAAAATATCAGCCAATACAATCTCAAGATTCAATGAAGAATTTTATGCCATCCTTGATGGAGCCAGGGAAACAGGTATAATTACGACAGAATTGTGGGAGTACATGAGGACACCACATCCTCGTACCCCCACTTTTTACTGTCTACCAAAGGTCCACAAAGACCTAAAAAATCCACCAGGCCGCCCTATAATATCTGGGAATGGCAGTATCACGGAAACTGCAAGCCGTGTGGTGGATGCCCACTTAAGACCATATGTCACAGGTTTAACATCCTATACCAAAGATACTATCCATATGCTTCAGATTCTAGAGAATGTTACCATACCTCATAATGCTATCCTAGCGACTATAGATGCAGAATGTTTATATAATTCTATACCACATGACAAAGGCCTCTCTGCTATAACCAAAATTTTGCAACAGAGTGGGCATCAGGAACAAAACTATAATGACTTTATTTTAGACATTTTGAAATTCATTTTGGAACATAATGTGTTCTCCTTTCAGGGCTCCCACTACCTCCAGGTACAGGGAGTAGCGATGGGGACCTGTTGTGCCCCATCCTACGCAAACCTGTACCTGGGGGAGTGGGAGCATAAAATCATTACCAGTGAAGACTTGTCGATGTACTTCTGCCACGTTGTTCTATGGCAGAGGTACATCGACGACATCTTCCTGGTATGGGATGGCCCGGTGGAGCTACTGGAAGAATGGCTTACTAGATTAAATAAGAACAATATGAATTTGTTCTTTACTATGCACTATGACTCAAAATCTGTGGACTTCCTGGATATTACCATCAACAAAAGTGATGAGGGTTATATAACAACAACCTTATTCAGGAAATCCACAGCGGGAAATACCCTGCTGCATTCAGCTAGTTTTCACCCCGAACCTCTTAAGAGGTCAATTCCATACTCACAATATCTAAGAATTAAGAGAAACTGTTCCTCTGAAGGTGACTTCAGGAAAAAGGCAGGTGAATTAACGGAGAGACTCCTCGAAAGGGGATACTCGAAGACCTGTCTTAGGAAAAATTTCAACAGGGTACAAAACATGAAAAGACAGGACCTACTTTTCAAAACTCCCAAGAAAAACGAAATCCCTCAAAAGAATCCACCAAGAATAATTCTGAATTATTCCAATGAACATGATAAAATCTATGGGATTCTTAAAAAGCATTGGGCAATATTGAGGGAAGACCCTACTCTCCAACATATAGTTACACCATCTCCAGCTATCACCTACAGAAGAGCCACCTCCATGAAGGACAGTCTTGTCCAAAGTGAATATAGGGGCTCAAATAGAGAAGACCCCTGCAGGGATAAAGGGACATTTCCCTGTGGCAATTGTGACCAGTGCAGGGTGATAGTTAGATGCAAAACCACTAGGCTTCCCAATGGTGAATTATTTCACCCCAAACATTTTGTTAACTGCAAAACCAAGGGGGTCGTGTATCTGATGCGATGTGAGTGTAAGGCTTTCTATGTTGGGAAGACCAAACAAGAACTTGGAAAACGTATTAGCCAACATATGCAAAGCCTAAATATTGGTAACTTATATCTGCCACTTGGCCGACATATGGCCATCACCCACAGATACAGGACCCCCAAGGTAACTTTTTGTGCCCTGGAGAGGGTGCATGTTCCGGCCAGGGGGGGTGACTGGAACAAGCAGCTACTCCAGCGGGAAATGCGCTGGATTGTGAAGCTTAGGGCCACCACCCCCCCTGGCTTAAACGAAATGGAGAGTTATAGACCCTTTCTGGAGGGATTTTTCTCTGGAAAGACGGACTAATGGGTCCCCCCACATTAGCTCTATTTCGAATACTCAAACGTTGATTTGTATATAGTTTTCTGTCAGTTCTATAGACTTTCTTGATGTCTCCCCTGTTTGTTTGTCAGGGTTCTTATCACTAACTTCTCCTCCTTCCCCTTATCAACTTCTCCCCTTTTTTCTTTCTCCCTTTACTCCTACTGAGTATTCTGAGGATATATATTTATAAGTATGAAATCTTTTAGGAAAATACAATGTCTTTAAGTGGGTTTATTTAAGAATGATTTACTTGTTATACAATGTATGTATTATATTCATTTTCATGAACAAACTATGTGATTGCAGGATGCGACCACTATTTTCTTCCTCGATATAGTGAGATTAAGGGATATTCCCCTATTTATAAAAAACATATTTCCAGGGATTTTTCCCATTTTTCTTATCCCCATTTCTTTATTTCTTTTTTCTCCCTTTTTCTATTTTTTCCCTCCTTCCGCCTGGTGGGTTCACCAGCGGCTTTGGAGCCATAACCTTGCATAGCACGGTTTGGTTCTGTTCTTTTTTTGGGGAGATTACCCACAGCATAGGAGCCCGGCACGGGTGAGACATTCTCCAATGGAGATCCCCATTCAATAGGGATGTCCTCATTTAACAACTGGAGAAATCAGCGTCTTTTCAGCTGGATCAATTCCCGACAATTCTTTCGGGAATTCCATGTCTGAACCCCGGGTGAGCTCAGGGGGTTAAACGCTATCTCCCGTGCCGGGGCGATATCTGATAGGATTTTCCTTCTCTGTCAACCAGTACCATGCCGTTCTTTACAACAAGTAATCTATATAGATACATATATAACTGAGGTTTTGTTTCATTATGCATCAATGGTCTGATCATATTTATGATCGGATTCTTCAGTGTTATATGTTCATTTCTCTTTCTATTCTTCACCGTTATTTCACTCTGTCTTTTGGTGGTGTCCACGGACCGCGAGAAACATGGGCGGACATATAGCTATGCCCATCCGTAAGTCAGGGCGGAAGTATGTCTCTGACGGCGGCTACGTGGTACGCTTCAACAATAAAGACTATAAGGGCGGATGTGTCATCACCGTAGACTTGCGAGATTTCCCGCGAATTAGGGAAACGGAGGTGACGACATTGCAGTGCGCCGATTAGACGCAATCTCGCGAGACTCAACGAGAATTCACGGCAATGGCTTGATATTTAAGGAAACGCCGAGAGTCAGTCCGGAGAGTTATCTCTCCGTGACATGACAGGTCTATTGCCGATTTTTCCTACAATCAGTGAGTATGCCTTAGGGGACTTAAACAGCCTGTGCTAGGCTTTGACTCCACATAAGGGGATTTTTGTTTTGTTACCTTCAGGATACTGGATGGAATCTATAAGGCTGCGCTATTAAGCCTTGGGACCTGTTTGACGGCCAACGCTTATGGATAGCAACTAGATGTTTTACGTTCCACCTACATTAAACGGTATTTATACGTTATCTTAACGGGCAAGATTCATGTATGGCACATTTTCATATATGGGGAACTAGATGAATATATTCTTCTTTTTTATATATTGTTGCAGGCATTTAGTTGGTATTGATACCGATAAATACTGCAGCCCTTCAAGTGGTGGGGATACTATGGACAACCCACCTCAATATTGAGGTAAGACAGTCCAAATCTCAATAATCCATTATATATTTCTTTCCCTTTTTTTGGGGGGGGATTTATTTCTCCTCCATATAAAGTTATATATTATCCATGTATCTGTCCTAGATTAATATCCAACATCGACCTGAAAATCTGGGAATACATTTTGGAATAGAGATTTTATACATACCCGTGTGAATATTATATCCATAGAAGTCAATAAAGACACCATGGATGTTTCACATTAATACGGAGGTAAGGCATCCGAAATACCAAGGATATAATATATAGTCTACCGTGGTTAATGGATATATTTATTCTGTTGGTTCCCTGTTTTTCCTCTTTTTTTTTCTTTTTTTTTTTTTTTTTTTTTTTTCTTCTTTTTTTATCAGAATTTACCATCTGTCAAGTCCTGAAGGCACCCCCATTGGAGGATAACCATCACAAGTTGTTAGGAACTCTTTCCTTCTTCTTATACTTGGAGAGAATTTTTTCTCTTCCCCTTTTTACATATTAAACATTTTGATCATCATAACAGGTGAATTGATTCATAGTCTTCTACATATATGGTGGTTTAAATTTATGGAACCCCCCCTTTTCACTGATAATGAATTATTATCTTTAGGTAATGAATATTATGAGTTAATATCTGACTCTTGCTCCTACACTGTGGGATTACTATATATCCCCCCCTTTCAGGACAGATATTTCTGGCTCCAAAGGTCTGCAGGTATGTGAACTCTCACCATGTGATATGCTTGCTTTTTTCTTTTTCCTTCTCTTTTCTTGCTTAATTTTCTATAGGGTATAAGATAAGGTTTCTGATTTATTGATGGCTAATTCAGCCAGGAATGTCTCTCACAATAAGATGGAGTAATATGTTGTCGCAACTACAAAAAGTATCCATGTTAATGATTTGATATATAATATTTAGCCATTATTTTGCTTTGTTCTTTTCTTTTTACATTTTTTTTGATTTATTTCTGGCATATGCTTTTCAGGAATATACACAGATTCCCTGAGGAAGATTCTGGTATTATACAATTCTTCGAAACGCGTTGGACTCTGTTGTGTACCTGTAACATTGTATTGTATCACATGTTTATTTATACCGTTACATATGTAATATAAATTACCTTGATGATTTTTCTTATAATTACTTTTCTCAATAAATTATTTTATTCTAAATTAATCTTTCCTATGAGAGATAATTACTAGTTGCCCTTAAAGTCCCACCCACCCAAAAGGGGGTTAGTCTTCTTTCTCTTTGGTGCGTTCACCATCTGACCCATGAAGTTGTCCTGCAAAACATTTAGGAAATGGTGAACCTTAGACAAATGCGTGGTTCCTTCTGCCCAGTGTATCTGGATAATTAAAATCCCCCATTATAATGACATTTCCCATTAAGCCACACCAAAATTTCACTGCGGCGCTACGCATGCCACATTTTTTTTTTTTTTGTTAATACCTGGGGCCCATTTTTTATCTTGCACATGGGCCCACTCATTTCATGATTTACCCCTGGTACACCATGTCAATTGTTTGTGTAATCCATATGTTACCCTTATTCTTATGTGCTAGTTAAATCAAGATCTGATGATCGCCTGTTCAAATATGTTGAACAATTCTCATCAAGACCTCTGCTGGAGATGCCAGGGGGGGCGGGAACTTTTTACATATTTTCTGGTCATGCCCACGGCTATCACACTTTTGGGGTGAGGTGTACGATCTAGCTCAAGAATTTACTGATGGGGATATTCCGAATAACCCTGCGTTTTTTTTACTACATATCTCCACGTTGCCCTTTGGGAGTTACAGGAAATCGATCCTGTTCCATATTTTGAATGCAGCTAAGTCGTGTATACCTCTATTCTGGAAGACACAGTTTTCCCCAACGATCAGTGACTGTATTCGTATATTGGAAGACACTAATAAAATGGAAAACCTACGTCTCCATGCTCAATTTAAAAAGGAACTTTATAATAAGGTGTGGGGTTCTTGGAACCTCTTTCTTTCATCAGAACAAGGGCGGACTCTAGCATGCCCCACGAGGTCAGTAGTCTTAACCGACCCTAAATATTAGGGAATCGGAATCTCAATGTAAATAGATTTCCTAGTTGTGTCCAATGAAGCCTCTTTTTTTTTTTTTTTTTCTCTTCTTTTCTTCCTTTTTCCTTTTCTTTTTTGCTTTTTTCCTTTGTGCTTTAGAAAATTAAGAAGGAGACAAACTGATTTCCGTAGGTCGGACAGTAGCGAAATGTATAAATTAATATTCAAAACAGTTGGGTTGACTTTGGTTGCTACCTAGGCAGGTATTTTATTCTTATTGCTACATTTGTGATATATACTATTTTGGCTTTTTTTTTCTTTTTTGTTTTTTGGTGGATGAAGGTTATCAATATTGATTTTGTATCGCTGTCCAACATTGTCAGTACTGTAATTAGTAGATCTTCTATGTTTGTTCTCTTTCATAAATAAAATATTTGAAAAAAAAATAAATATGTTGAACAAGTCAGATTTCTATTGGGTGTACTTTGTTTTTATATTTATATTGTACATGTAAGGGAGCCATTTTACCTTCCAAAGGGGTAATATTTCTGTTCATTGAATACTAAGAATTGACAGCACTGCGACAACTATTGTACTGCTAATACTTTTGTAAAAGTGCAATGATGTATTAATGATGAATACATAACTGTGTTTTTATGTGTCTTTTATATCTGCCTGGAGTTCATTTTTCAGATGGAAGTGAAGACACATAGCTAAAATTACATCTAAAATTTGTATCTTACTTCTAAAAAAAAAACTAAAAAAATAAATAAATCTGTTTTCTAAACCATTTTTTTTTTCTGCTGCAGTTAAACAAATAAAGCTTGGCCAAGGACCACCCCAGTCTGTTATTGGAAAGTGACACAATGACCAGGTTAACTCGGTGTTCTCCAATTCCATCTAGTCAGCCAGCTTCTTTCTCTAGGGAACCAGGGACAGATCAGAGTGGTTCTGATTGGTCAGCACAGTCACTTGCCAGTGTCGACAAATCAGAACTGCTTTGATCCATCCGTATCTGCCTGTCCAGCTTTGAAGGCCAACTCCTGGCACAAAAAAAAAAAAAATTCCCTTGCAATGGGGCTCCCTAACTCCACAAGGATTAAATGTTCACTACACCCATGAGGTTGTGGAAAGGGCTTACCTTCTCGCTTCAGGTCCCTCACTCAGCTCAACAAGTCCTTCACAGCATCTTCTCTTGGCAGTGATTACAAGATTTCCCCCTCCACATATACAATGCAGGGCTAATATGTGATGATGCAGAAAATCCACCCAGAGCCTGGAGCTTCAACAAGTAGTGAACAGTGCTCGAGATGAGGGTCAGGTAAGTAATACAACCTTTCATTTTACTCCTAGTGCATTGCAGGGAGGGGGCACTCTAAAGGCATTTTTGTCTGTGCCTTGAGTGGGGCTTTCAAGTCAAAGTTTAGTTACTTTAAAAATAGAAATATCACAAGGAGCAATTCTTGCATTCAAGTGTCCCGTCTGCTGGTGGCTGGTCTCTTAGTACTGTGACCTCACCCTACCCCAGAGAAAAAGTCTTCTGGTGCTGGGGGGTTAATGATATTATTTGGACCTGTCATAATGCTGACCATGCCCACCATTTCCGCCACCTTTACCCTATTCATAGAAGCTGTACTATAGCTCCTAGCAATGAAAAGCGCTCTATAAATGGAGGCTGGAGATGCCTAAATGGGTATGGCTAAACAGGATGGCCCAACGTATGAATCACAAAAGCAGCTGAACAGCATTTCAGATATTTAATCAAGTAAAGAGCATGAATATGCGTATTACAGCTGCATATTTAGCTATTTGGCCACCGTTCAGACAGAAGTGCTTGTGCTGAATCCATTCTGGCTTATAGCCCTGCCACCTAAATGCCTTCAATGCTGTACGCTGTTAGCAATTTCCATTAGTCAGCACTACAGAAAGAGCACATGTCGAAAATTACCAACCCACTAAATAAAACATGTTATCTGGATGCAAAAGTAGCTCCAGATTATATATATTGTTAAAATGTATATCCTTGGCGAGCAGAGAAAATTGCATAGCACAATGTATTGGTATAGCAGGATAGAATTTTCATCCCCACCAAATAAAAGTGTAATAACTCCTGGCGCCGACTCTATAAGTATCCTGCGTTTCACAAACGGTAGACTGCAATTTATCTGGCCAGCCACTTCAACGCTTCCTATTTATCACAAATAAAACACTGTTATAAGCAGGGTTTCAATGTGGCAGCTTAGGAGCCCTGTGAAATCCTCGAAGGTTATATCCTTATCCACAGTCACAAAATGTATTACTTTACGCAAAACGAGAGTCAGCATATACCGCGGAGTTACTTAGGGCCGGATTTAAAGAAACTGCAGCTTCAAACATCTATGACGTGTTTCAGTTTCGCCGCGTTCAAATCAATTAACTGGCGCTGCGGCGAATTGGCGAGTAAAACAGCAATAATGAATTCTGCCGTCAGCGGGATTCACTTACGATCGCGGCTTCGCCAATTCGCAAACTTATGTCTTCCTGCTTATAGCAGTTTCACATAGCGATGTGGGCTAGTGGATTAGTGCACACATCACATGTCTGTAATTCATCTCCCTCTGCTGTAGGTTCGAGGCTTACCATCTCCACCTACTTTTTTTATTTTCTTTTTTTGTTTATATTGCTAAAATGGAACGGATTACATCATATATATTGCTAAATAATGTTACACTCAGAAGCGCTTGCAAGCTTACACCATTTTAAGTGTTTTTTTGATCTTGTCTGTGTGTCGAATCGATCTTATGAAGGAAAGTACCAAAGGCAAGTGACCAAACCCCTACCCTACTTCAGGGCAAGATGAAACCTCACAATTTTACCATGGTCTTCTTCCCACATTCCATACAATGTTTAGTTCTTTAGCTATATGTGCTTTTTAGCCTTAACACACTCCATTTTTTCCACCATACAGCTTTATTCTGCACAATAGCTAAGTGCTTTGCAACTTCACTGCAGTTCACAACGTCATGGGTTCAAATCACATCACTACACTTGGGATCTCTTTTCACTCTCATTTTTTTAAACAGTTTTTTTAAACTATCTTGAATTTGGGGGGGGAGGGGGGTGTCCTACCCAAATTTCAAGCACATCAATGGAAACAACACAATTTTGATTTTATGAGTGTGGTCCTAGTTTTATCGAGATGCAATTCTTTACATATTTACCATGGTTCTTACAATTTCTTGACCAATAAACATAGGTGTCTGATATTGGACTCTCTCCATATTTCAACAACACAGGCCCTCATAGTCCAACACTACATTTGCCTCACACCTCAACACAACACTGTCACATCCCTACTCTACATTACAACCCCTCACATCACCAGTACAAGCAGCATGCAAAGTGCAAAACTCCGGCCTTGGCAGCTTAATGGGCCATACACTAACAATTTGTCTAGACTTTTTCCTGTAGACTTAACCAAACCATATAATAGAAGCTCAAACCTCAACACTTTCAATTTGGATGCAATCAGGCAGGCCCTTGCACTACATAGAAAATGTCAATCGGAAGGATAAAGTCTTCTCTAAATCTTACAGTGTGGATGGCCCTTTTGTCTGTAGATACCCACACAAAACAAAAAAACACATGTTCAATTCTAATGTATTTATTTATTTGAGAATGACAGCAGAAGGAGGGATGCAGCAAAAGAATATTGTCACTCTCCAGTCCGTGTGCCTTTACAGCGCCAGACCACGATCTTTGCTCCATGGCTACGGGATTCTGATGTCTTCCACAACTTCCGGCAGAGTTCAGAATCCATTCTGCACCTCTACCAGCTCATAGGGGACAGGCATGGCAAGGTTGCTGGGCAGCTTCCAAGCCACTTTCGAAGTTCCAGGGTGTTCATGTTGGTCATTGGCCATGTGCCTTACCAAATATCCACTGACCACAAAAGAAAATGAGTGGAGTCCATCAAGGTGGGTTTCTACCACCTACACCCGCAAGCAGTACCACTCCTGGAAAAATAAAACAAAGGATAAGACATTTCATTATGAAAATCACATCTTAATGCCTGTTTGCTTCATTCTGAACTTCATTTAATTTCGACATCACGAGTGAAATAACACATTTTATGCCAACTTACACAAACCAGAAATCATTAATGTAAACATTTGAATACACACCTGTGACGCCAGACAGCCCATCACCACAGGCTTCCCATGGTACGTGCCATGATTCCAAGATGTTGATGTTCTGGAAAATTACAACACCATAAGATACCAAGCAGCCGTTCATGTTATCAATAACTACACAGGTGGCATAGACACAAATAAACACCTGCCAGCTCTTCTCAGCCCTTTACACTATTCACAATACCAACATGTTTATGGTTAGAGGTGCATGTTTTTGCTCAAGTAACACAATTTTACCAATGTTGACTACACTTTATCTACAATGGCAAGTGTCATTGGCAGATGATAATCACCCTCTGTCTCCCTGTGAGTGGCACCTCTGCTAACTAGCTAATTAATACACATGCCCTATCTTGACCGGTTACAGTACTTACATGTAAAGTGGCTAGCAACCAGGGTATTCCGGGTGGCCATACCGGCAGCGGTGCTCCGCCGCCTGGGGGCCGCCGGCTGACGGACCTCTGGCTCCCTCTCCTCCGTCAGCTCCCAAGAATCATCCCGGGCAACGCACATGTTGTGCAACACGCAGCACGCCAGGATGATCTTGGAAGCCTTTGTAGGAGAGTACAGGAGTTCACCCCCAGGCCGGGCCAAGCAGAGAAACCGGGACTTGAGAAGACCTATGGTCAACTCAATGATACTCCGGCTTCTCCGCAAGGCCCTGTTGTAATTCCTCTCTGCTGGGCCCTGGGGGTACCTGATTGGAGCCATCAGCCACGTCAGCTGCGGGTAACCAGCATCCCCTGAAAAATAAGAAAAATATACATTAGTTATTCATATCATGTGACTTTAGATGACTCCTCAAAATGGGAGACAATTAGGCATTTTACTAAACAACCTGCTCGTCTGTTTGCAAAAAATCATATGAAACATCTCAACTCTGTCTAACTGCCTAAATCACTAATACAAATGGGAAAAAGGACACACAAAGTGGTGGGTTTCTCTTGCAAGTTACAACTTGGCCCCTATTCTGTTCCTATTACATTAGCCTAGGTCTTACTTCTGGAATATATCTGCAACTAGAGTGAGGAAACCAATATTGACTCACTTATGCAAAGTACTTTGGGGATATGGCAATACCATTGGAATCATTTGTAGGTTTTCTTTGGGTGGCTAGAGGACACCATTTACACATTGGTTAACCACCTTCATTGGACTCAAAGACAACTTTGCAAATCTTTCTTTTGTGAGCTGCTAAGCTGCTGATCTGGTTGTGTGTGAACAGCCTGACAACTAATAACACATCCATTTTAGGTAGGCTTTGCTTAAATCAGGGTGTACACCGATGTAGCTTATTCCTATGTCTATGTAATCTTACAGTTTATGTTGTTAAGACAAAATACTTTACCAATAAGCCACCCTTCGGGCATTTGTCCACTTTCAAACACCTCGTACAGAGTACTTGTTCTTAACATACTGGAATCATGGCACGACCCTGGGTGACCAGTGTTGACACTCATGATGCGCTGTTTGGCGTCACACACTAATTGGACGTTCACAGAGTGGTACTGCTTGCGGTTCCGGTATTCACTTTCGTGGCTCCTTGGGGGCCTAATGGCTATGTGGGTGCCATCGATTGCCCCTAGGATTTGCGGCATGTGTGCCCGCCGGTAGAAACCCAACTTGACTTCATTCCACTCATTTTCATTCTGTGGCCAGTGGATAAAATTGGGCACTATATCCACTATGGCATTAATGACCAACATGAACACCCTTGAAACTGTGGGCTGGCTAATGCCCATGATACTTCCCGAAGTGGCTTGGAAGCTGCCACGCCCTAAAATATACAAAGTGGCCAGCAATCTGGCCATGCCGGGCACCGCATGGCCGCGCTGTGTGTCCGGGTCAATTTTCTCTGCTATGAGCTGGTAGAGGTGTAGAATAGTTCCTCGCTCGAGCCGGAACTTCCTCCTGACATCAGAATCCCGCAGCTTGTCCAAATAGATCCTTGGAGCAAAAATGCGTGGCTGGCGAGGTAAGGGCACACGGACTGGAGGTGCTGCTGCTGAAGGTGCTGCTGCTGCTGCTGCTGCAGCTTCCCCACCTTCTGCTGCCTCCTGTGCCAGGGCCTCCTCAAACAAGGCACCAATAAATGCCAGCATTGCACCATCTAATGCGTCTGGGATATCGTCCTCCATTTTGAACGCGCAAATTCGCGAATGCGCAGATATATATAGAAACGGCCGCTAATTATCACACCTGTGAGCCAGCTATAAAAGGAGCACATGGCCAATATGGCTGCTGGATGTTATAGATCGATGTTTCTTATGTGCTAGCAAGACCCTGTGACCCACAACCTACATTATCTGGAGGTAAGACAATTGTATCTCTCTCTCCCAAAAAAAAGGAAGGAGACAATTTGTACTTATCTTGGGTGTGCTTAAGTTGTCTATGGTGAATCCCCTCCAACCCACAATAGCTTGGGAACCCCTCAAGTGTCTTTTAATCATTGGCAGTTGGCCCCATGTGCATGTGGTTTGGACATGTGTTTTCTCATGTTTGTTAAAGGTGTGCAGTCTAGATTTGGCATCTAAACCTGCCCCCTTACCTTCCCAGCTTCCAAAGACACCATTTTTGCTTTCCTGATAACTGTAATTTATTATGTGCACGTATGTAGGTCATGCGATTTCTCATGTATGTTTAATGTTTGCAGCCTCCTTTTGCCTATAAAGGATTACACCACCACCACCACCACCACCACTGTGTTTGTGACATTAGGTAAGTGTTTGGAGGGCCTCGTGTGATTTGTACCCCTATGCGTTTTCTTATGTGTTTTTTTTTTACATTTCTTTGCAGCCTCTTCTGCTCTTTAACACCACCACCACCACCACCACCACCACTGTGTTTGTGCCATTAGGTAAGTGTTTGGAGGGCCTCGTGTGATTTGTACCCCTATGAGTTTTCTTATGTGTATTTTTTGTACATTTCTTTGCAGCCTCTTCTGCTCTTTGCCACCACCACCACCACCACCACCACCACCACTGTGTTTGTGCCATTAGGTAAGTGTTTGGAGGGCCTCGTGTGATTTGTACCCCTATGCGTTTTCTTATGTGTTTTTTTTTTACATTTCTTTGCAGCCTCTTCTGCTCTTTGCCACCACCACCACCACCACCACCACTGTGTTTGTGCCATTAGGTAAGTGTTTGGAGGGCCTCGTGTGATTTGTACCCCTATGCGTTTTCTTATGTGTTTTTTTTTTTACATTTCTTTGCAGCCTCTTCTGCTCTTTGCCACCACCACCACCACCACCACCACTGTGTTTGTGCCATTAGGTAAGTGTTTGGAGGGCCTCGTGTGATTTGTACCCCTATGCGTTTTCTTATGTGTTTTTTTTTTACATTTCTTTGCAGCCTCTTCTGCTCTTTAACACCACCACCACCACCACCACCACCACTGTGTTTGTGCCATTAGGTAAGTGTTTGGAGGGCCTCGTGTGATTTGTACCCCTATGCGTTTTCTTATGTGTTTTTTTTTTACATTTCTTTGCAGCCTCTTCTGCTCTTTGCCACCACCACCACCACCACCACCACTGTGTTTGTGCCATTAGGTAAGTGTTTGGAGGGCCTCGTGTGATTTGTACCCCTATGCGTTTTCTTATGTGTTTTTTTTGTACATTTCTTTGCAACCTCTTCTGCTTTTTTTGCCACCACCACCACCACCACCGTGTTTGTGCCATTAGGTAAGTGTTTGGAGGGCCTCGTGTGATTTGTACCCATATGCGTTTTCTTATGTGTTTTTTTTTTTTCCTTTTCTTTGCAGCCTCTTCTGCTCTTTGCCCACTACTACCACCACCACCACGACCAAGTCTGTTTGTGCCATTAGGTAAGTGTGTTCTGTAACTGTTCACTAATTATACTGTATATGAAGAGCAATCTGCAAATCCTGTTTTTTCTGTTTTCTCTTTTGTCATTTCAGATTTAGGAGTTTGGGGCTCTTTGCTGCTGCTGGACAGCCAGATTCTCTGCCCACCTCGTGCTCCCATGGCCCCACCCACTGGAAGGATGAGAAGGGCCAGGGGGGCCAGGGGGGCCAGGGGGGCCAGGGGGGCCAGGGGGGGCAGGGGGGGCAGGGTGGGCAGATCGTCTGGCTCTGGTGTGAGGGAGGCTCCAGCTGTATCCATGAGGGAGTCCACCATCCCCATCCCGGAGGAGGAAGCCGGGGGAGGTGTTAACACACCAAGTGGACAAGCTGGCTCTTCTGACAGTAGTCCTGGAGCGGGTCCGTCCACCAGAGTCAGCTTGTCCACATTAACCCGGCTTCCCCGTTTCACCCACAATCAGTGCTGTGCCCTGGTCCACGCCTATATGGCCAGATATCAGGCGATACATGGGACCAGGGCCGCGTCTTACTCAGTAACAGAGAAGAACAGATTGTGGGATGAAATCCGGGATGCTGTAAATGCACTGGGTGAAGCACCTCGCCACCGTGACAGTGTGCGGAAGAAGGTCAACGACATCTGTGGGTCCGTTCGGAAGAAGCTAATTGCATGGGCTGCGGAGGGTCTTTATGACCGTCAAGGTCGGCTGGATGAACGTGCACGAAGTTCTCTCTGGGATTATCAATTACCTTTCTTGAACATCATAGGACCCGATACCATCTTTCCCAGAGAGGACTTAGATTCGGATGCTTTGCACCGAGGTAGGATATTATCTTGGATGTCAATTGTGTGAGTTGTTTGGAAAAGATTAACTACTATCCTATGTGTGACATTAAGAGAATGTGATACTTGCCCTTCCAATTGTCCTTTTTTTGTTTTCCCCAACCTGCAATTTGTTCATCTGTAGCACGGATCTCAGCCCCTCCACAGCCCATGCAGCTTGGCGAACCAGACGGACTCACAGGTGTTGACATCAGTGCTGACCCTCCTCCTGGTAGGTCCAATATCATACTGTGCCAAACAATGTAGATGTTTTTTTTTGGCCAAGATAGCTCATATTGCTATGTCCTTTACAGAAGATCCGCAGCAGGGAACACACCCAGTGCAGCTAGGCCTGGAGGAAGGTGTTGGTATGTCTAGTCAAATAATGTTTTTTTGAATCTTATTAACCCCATTAACACACATGTTTTTTCTTAGGAAAGAGTGTTGCCTTTTAGATGTTTACCCTGCAAAACACAGTTGACAGCATTAATGGGTGCCGTCATTAGTAGGCAGACCAAGCCTTCTTAACCTTTGGGAGGGTTTAGCAAGTGTCCTATGAGCCCAGGAAAGCACTTTTGAATGTTTGGCCTCAATGCTTCATTCATGAAGCTAGGAGGGCAATCTGGCCATAATCATTACTGACTAAGGTTATGTACTAAACATGTTTTTTTTTTTTTTTTTTAAAAGAACATCAGGCCCCTCTTGACGTTGCAGCTGGAGTTGGATCAGGAGCTGGCGACGATTCTGCATCCAGTGCTGTGGTATGTGATATAAGGGAACAAGGTGCACATGTAACATTTCAATGGTAGCATTGATTTTGGACTAGATGTGGCTTACATTGTGTGTGTTAAATTAGTGCTATGACATTCTGACGATGCACCAGCACAACAAGAGTTCTATCTTGAACATCAGGGAATTATGTTATAATTTGGTGTGCCACTAATGTTCCAAAAACATCCAGGATCTTTAAAGTCCGGCCCGTCTTTGATTTTCCAGGTCCAAATTCATGGGTATCGTTTGGTTGGGTTGTCCTCTAGCCGATTGATGGCAAGATTTTAGACAACATACGTAGATGTATAAAGTCATTGGTGTAGTAACAGATTTACCAAAAGCATAAACAACCTACCACACCAGGGTTAATTGGGAACACCTTCATGTTGAATCTTTTTTGCCTTTGTCATATTAGTCCTACCAATATAATATGTACCCATTATCAGAAGTGTTGCTAGCTTGGATAATCTTACAATGAACAAGTACTCATTAGAAGCACATCAAACTTTTCAACGTTCTGCTTGGGGTGTTAAGTTGTCAAACTAATCTGAAATATTTAGTCATGATGTTTGATAATGATTTGGTCTATTTCTTCTGCTTTCAGGTAGCCTTAGATGCAGAGGGATTGTCACCTACCCAACTTCGTCCATCTATGCTGGATGTAGCCGAGAGGCTGCTTGATGAGTATCAGGTCCAAAATGAGTTAAGGAGGCGTACTCAGCAATCTACTGAGGCAGTACGTCTGCTCGGGCTCATACAGGAATCTGTAGCAACAATGGTACAGGTTCACCAGGATATGTTACAGGTTCAACAGGATATGCGTAACAGCTTGGTAAGTTTAGCAGACCAGCATCAACGGGATCGGCAAAGTGTTGACACTCAGGTGCTGGCCACACGCCAATGCCTGTTTGGATCTGAAGATGCCCCATTGGCAGAGCCCTCCCAAACATCTCACTCACCTGCCACTGCAGGTTGTGGTAGTGGGAGGGTAATGCCAGTGTTGGCCACTTGTCAGGCAGCTGGGGATGGGACAATTCCTCCTGTAGCCACTCCTAGCACTTCACACTCCGTTCGGACTCCCACACCCCTCAATGAGCAATCCTCCTGCACAACCTCAATGCGCACTGGTTCCACAGTACCCCTTCCACCTGACTACATTCCCTCCACACCTTTATCACTTCACTCCTCCCCAGGCCGTTCTTCTTTTTTGTCACCAATGCGACATGTCGTTTGCCCCCGCACCGTGGACCACAACAACCAATCAACCACCACTCCCCACACATCTTCACAACCCTTGCACCACCAGCAGCATCAAATAGCCTTGGAGCAGCAACGATCCCATCTCATGGTAATGGCACACGTTACCCAAATTCTTAGGCTGAGCACAGAGCAGATGGGACTATTGGCACAAGATCTTCAGTCTGGGACATTTCCAGGGTTCAACACCCTGCATCAGCAGCAGCCTCAGACACAAGATCTGATTCTAATGGGCCACTTTACCAGAACTCTAAGGCTAACCCCAGAGCAGATGGGACTATTGGCCCACCATTTGATGGCAGGAACCTTTCCATTGCTCACCACACTGCTTCAGTCACCACCACCACCACCAACTTAATTTCTTTTTTTTTTTTTTTTTTGGTTTTGTTAATGATTGTTACATTGGCCAATTTGTGGGGCCATTTTTTTTTTAAATTTGAGGGTGGCACAATATGATTTCTTATAGTGCTTTTTTTGGGGATGAAATAAAATTTTATGCAAAATGATTAGTTTGTGTTTGCTCTTTGGTTTTTTAGGAGTGTTGGTGGCCAAGTAATGGCCCTGGTTAATGTAGGCATTTATACACACGTGCTTCTCGATCTCCAAACATATGATTTCATGTAAATTTAGATAACTCAATGTTCACATAACGACCCAAGAAAAGGTCTCCCTTCAAATGTAGCTTCAAAACAAGTCTCAAGGCTAACATAAACCAAAGCCAACATACTAACAATTACAGACCACACCACTCAAGTAAACAAATACAACACAAAAGACATTCGATGTGTACACCAAAAAGAAAACTTGGGTAATAAAATAAATGTTTTAATAACACATGTGGGTGTCTACCAACTGTAGCGTACAAAAAATATATTACAATATATAATAGAATGAACTAAATTGCCAATGTAACATTTGTGTTGCAAAGAGCAACATACTTAAATTTAATTTAGATAAACATTTTAAACATTTTTTATGTTTTGACATCATTTTTTGGAAGGTTTTCACAAAAACAATTCATTTTTGTAAACATTTTTGGTTTTGTCCGTTGCCATAAAAACAACAAGGCTTTTTTGTAAACATTTTTGGTTTTGTCCGTTGCCATAAAAACAACAAGGCTTTTTTGTAAACATTTTTGGTTTTGTCGGTTGCCATAAAAACAACAAGGCTTTTTTGTAAACATTTTTGGTTTTGTCCGTTGCCATAAAAACAACAAGGCTTTTTTGTAAACATTTTTGGTTTTGTCCGTTGCCATAAAAACAACAAGGCTTTTTTGTAAACATTTTTGGTTTTGTCCGTTGCCATAAAAACAACAAGGCTTTTTTGTAAACATTTGTGGTTTTGTCCGTTGCCATAAAAACAACAAGGCTTTTTTGTAAACATTTGTGGTTTTGTCGGTTGCCATAAAAACAACAAGGCTTTTTTGTAAACATTTTTGGTTTAGTTTGTTACCAAAAACAACAAGGCTTTTTTGTAAACATTTTTGGTTTTGTCCGTTGCCATAAAAACAACAAGGCTTTTTTGTAAACATTTTTGGTTTTGTCCGTTGCCATAAAAACAACAAGGCTTTTTTGTAAACATTTTTGGTTTTGTCGGTTGCCATAAAAACAACAAGGCTTTTTTGTAAACATTTTTGGTTTTGTCCGTTGCCATAAAAACAACAAGGCTTTTTTGTAAACATTTTTGGTTTTGTCCGTTGCCATAAAAACAACAAGGCTTTTTTGTAAACATTTTTGGTTTTGTCGGTTGCCATAAAAACAACAAGGCTTTTTTGTAAACATTTGTGGTTTTGTCCGTTGCCATAAAAACAACAAGGCTTTTTTGTAAACATTTTTGGTTTTGTCGGTTGCCATAAAAACAACAAGGCTTTTTTGTAAACATTTTTGGTTTAGTTTGTTACCAAAAACAACAAGGCTTTTTTGTAAACATTTTTGGTTTTGTCCGTTGCCATAAAAACAACAAGGCTTTTTTGTAAACATTTTTGGTTTTGTCCGTTGCCATAAAAACAACAAGGCTTTTTTGTAAACATTTTTTTTTTGGTTGCCAAAAACAAGGCTTTTTTTTTTTTTTTTTGGTTTTTTTGGTTCCCAAAAAAAGGGTTTTTTATAAATTTTTATATTTTTTTTGGTTGCCAAAAACAAGGCTTTTTTTTTTTTTTTTTTTTTTTGGGTCCCCAAAAAAAGGGTTTTTTATAAATTTTTATATTTTTTTTGGTTGCCAAAAACAAGGCTTTTTTTGTTTTTTTTTTTTTTTGGGTCCCCAAAAAAAGGGTTTTTTATAAATTTTTATATTTTTTTTGGTTGCCAAAAACAAGGCTTTTTTTGTTTTTTTTTTTTTTTGGGTCCCCAAAAAAAGGGTTTTTTATAAATTTTTATATTTTTTTTGGTTGCCAAAAACAAGGCTTTTTTTTTTTTTTTTTTTTTTTTGGGTCCCCAAAAAAAGGGTTTTTTATAAATTTTTATATTTTTTTTGGTTGCCAAAAACAAGGCTTTTTTTGTTTTTTTTTTTTTTTGGGTCCCCAAAAAAAGGGTTTTTTATAAATTTTTATATTTTTTTTGGTTGCCAAAAACAAGGCTTTTTTTTTTTTTTTTTTTTTTTGGGTCCCAAAAAAAGGGTTTTTTTTTAAACTGTTTTTGATTTTTTTGTTAGATTTTTGTTTATAATGGGCAACAATTACAAATGTGACATTTCTTTGTGTTGCAACGTGCAACATAAGTAAACAAACCACAAAAAAAAAATACTAGGATCTTTTTAAAGGTGTGACATTCCTAACGAATGGCTCCTTAGGGTCTGGATCCACGCCACAAAGGTGTTCCAAATATAGAATTCGGTCTCCGCACCACCTCATATAATCCAGGAGGACCTCGTAGGTGAGGTGGGTGTGCCCTGGGTAGAAAAAAACATGACAATTAGTTTTAGGCAAAATGATCCAAACAAGGATTGTAATTAATGTGCCTCAACAAATATGCTTAGGAGTCTATTGGTTGGCTTTTATCAACACTCTGAAGCAAATATGCTAAATTGCTGTTGTAAACCTTAAACTCAAACTTTCACAGCAAATTGTTCAAAAGGTTACATAAGATGGCTTGGAATGTTAGTAGCAGTTCCACCAAAGCTAAGTAAAATGCTTTTCTGCATGTAAACACAAGCAATCATTTTGAAGAATGTAAGGTGTTTTGGGTTCAATTGGTCAACACGATACATGTGCACACATTTATCTCTATCACCATTGGAATCTGTGGAGCGTTCTCTCTCCCTCTTACTGTCTATAGATTGAACCTGACACATAGTAGAGACTCACCCTTAGGAATTTTGAGGGCCAGTTCTGGACGGAGCAGATGTGTCTGCTCCCCTGATCTCCTTTCCGCCATCCCAGCTGTGTTAAGAGAGAAGAAAAAGTTTATCAACAAATGGACTCACGCTAACTGTAGGTTACGCAGTCATGAAAACGCTCTAACACCCACTCATTACCCCTCCACATTTCCCTGAAAGTTTTATTTAGACATTGATATGGTGGTGATGCAGATTTGTACAGTGCAAGCGTCATTCTTCTGGGTGAAGCTTGTAGCGTTAAGGATACGTACTCCCTGCTTTTGTGCTGATTGTGTTTTTCTGATGTTTTTGGTGCCTCAGCCCTGCCTGTTCTAAGTGTTGGAAACATATCATTTTGGGAGGGCTGCGGAAAACTAATCAGGTTAGACTTACACTCTCTAGGTTTTTGGGGACAAGAGAAATAACAATCCTCCTTTTTACATGGCCCCTGTACACACCTCTAGGCACCTCCCTCCTGTTGTTTGACCCCACAGCAGGCAGCTTGCTATGGAGGCACATGAGATGAAGCCAAGCACCCTGTGCCTGTTCAGGCACTAGGCTGTGAGCCAGCCTTGCCCCCCTCCCTTCCAATGGTCTCAATGATTAGGAGTGACAGCATCAGGAGGCAATATTGGCATGCTGTCACCTCAGTTAAGGAGGAGGGGGAGTCTGTTCCAGACAAGTATTAGTGCAAAAATTTGGACCGTAAAAAATGGTCCCAGTAAGTCTTAGGGGGAATATGCACACCTATCACTTGGAATACTAATGCATAGAATGCATTCACATAAAGAACCCGCTGCCTTTAGAACAACTTGAAGCCTGAGCGGGGACATACACAGTTAGCATTTCTCCACTTACTAAGTAGACACATTACTGGAAAAGCACACAACTTACCATCATCAGGTTTTTTTGGGGCCCCTGAAGTGGATGGCGTGGCTGGCTCTGGAGAAACTGCACAAAAAGAACACAAATTGTGAACTGGAATGTGGTACATTACCGAGGAAGAGTATTTATGAAAGATTGACAAACACACATTTTCAGTGTTGACTAAATCAGGACATGATTAAATTACAATGTCCCCTAAAAATTTACAAGTACAAAGCACACCATTTCCAATGTAGAGAAACTAACACCAATTTAGAATAGGGTGGCTTGAGATAACTTACAAAAGATAACATGTCCTGTAAAGCTCCCCAAAACCACCTTTCAAACATGAAGGTTAAGCAAGAGTGTTTCATGACCAACCTTCCTGTCACATATAGCAAAACTACACTTGCTTTGACTCCAACTTAGATTATCCTAGATACACATCATCCTAGCACACACAATTCATGTGAGAATCTAATTTTAGGTACTTACAGACTAGTTCAGGGGAGCCTGGAGTGGGGGAGGATGGGGGAGACCCTACATGGGGGGATGGTGTCCCTTCATGGGGGGATGGCGTTGTATCTCCTAGAAACACAAAGACACAAATACAATCCTTGAACAAAAGCTATTTGATAAAGGCACACAGAAAGTAGTCTGGAAACATTGAAGGTAGTAGTTACAGTGGACTGGGTAAGCAGTGGCCCCTCTTCCCCAGTCCTCCACAACAAACATCCTCAATGTCAGCTGCTACAAAACCCCAATGTCAAAATATATATATTACAGCCCTTATATTTACCAGGACACATTGAACACACAAACACATGTAGAATACTTACTTCCCCTTTGAGGAGAGCCCAGGTCCTCATCCGAGTCGGACCAATTGGCCTCTTCTTGGCCAACAGTTTGTTCCTGGCCCGGATCCAGGCGACTCGGCCCTGCCTGAGGCTCCTCTCTTGCTGAAGTTACATCAACCACAAAAGAAAACAAAACAAACAATCATTCCTCCAAGTTCGACCTAATACACAACACACCAGCACATCCACATTACTTACAGGGGGCCTGAGAAGGCTGAGCCGCAACATCCTGATCACTGGTTTCTAAAATAAAAGAAAAACATTATATATTATTTATGGACACAAATAGGCAGTAACCTCTCATCATGCTAGCACCATACTCAATGCCCCTACAATTCAGAACATAGAAGTGCACTTACACCAATGAGATGCATTGACCATGTTTTAAAACAGGAGGGCACCATGCAAATTAAGCGGGCGCCTAAGGCCTCGCACCTACAGGGGCCTTGCGGCCAGTGGCGGAGCACCAACATTTCGAAGGGCGCAGTCAGGGAAATCTCCCAAGTAAAAGATTGCTTTCAATCCTCGGATCAAAAAGTTGCAGCAGTGTGCTGCAGTCCCTTCACTGCGTCTGCCAGGTGTCTGTTGTCCGCTGACACTTACTCCTCCTTCTCTGCCTGGGGATTGGCCGTCTGATCATGTTATCCTAAGATGTGGAGGAATCGGTAGGTGTGTACCTGCACCAGTAGGAAGTGACTGGCCGGTCAACTCACTCTGCTATCATCAGTTGTTGCTCTGGGAGGAGAGCTCCGCCCTGGACCCGGAACATACAGGTAACCAGGCCCAGACTTGATATTTTGCAGGCTGGTCATAGATTTGTTGTGTCCACTATGCAAAGTGGTTGAGTAGCCCCAGGGAAGTTGGAAGAGTCTGAAAATGGTTGGTGGAGGAGGAGGAGAAGAAGGCCCTGGGTGGCTGGGGGACAAGGAGAGGGCCCCTGGGGGTTTTCTAGAGGAGGAAAGATCCACAATGACGCCAGAGTCAATTGCCAAGGAAGAGAGTGGAGCTGAGCAAGTCCTGCCTATCTGACATGAAAGCCAAACATGGTGTAGATGGAGCCCTTTGCCCTACACAATGACAGCACCAGAGGTGGAAGGTGAGTGGTAGCGGGTCTTTGACATTATAGAGCATATGGACTCTGTCCATTATTGGTAGTTTTGTTTGGAGTTGTCCTTTAGATGTTTAACTGTGTTGTTTTTGACCCGAGCTGTGAGGGACTGAGGTATGACAGCCCACTATGCTGAGACTTATAGTGCCCTAGAATGTTGAGGACTGAGGAATCCTTAGTCCCTAACAGAGGGCACTACAAGTCTTAGCATAGCAGGCAGTATTTCCTCATTCCCCTACAGAGAGGATTACAAGTCCAAGCAGGTAGCCTTCTGCAGTGGGACTTGTTGTGCCCTTGACTGTGGTGGACTGAGGAAGGGAAGTGTAAGAGGGTCTCTGTAAGCTCAGATGTATGGGGGAGCTTTGGGGAACACAGAGTTCCCTTTTACACCAGAGTCCCCAGCTTCCCCCCTCAAATAATGGTTCCCAAACTCTCCTTATATCAGAGTCTTCACACTTCCCTCTTACAGTGTAGTAAGTCTGGAGACTCCGATGTAAAGGGGGCTCTGTAAAATGTGATTAGAGATTAGAAATTTCTAACATTTTTATTTTCTACTTACGATCCACAATTTTCAGCTGCTCAAATGGCTCGCTGCCTCTGACTGCATATTGGAGTGTGGCCGTCCTCCTCCTCCCCTTCTTCACCAAAAGCACAAGAGGGTGCCGTCCGTCCGCTTTGGCTAGAAGCAGAAGAAAAAAAAAAACATAAAAAATACGAATGTACATAGTAGTATTAAAGGTTGTGAAGAGACACTTGATGGAGGTAGGAAAGGTAGGAGCGAGAGGGAGGGGGGGGGGGGGGGTGTTGGTATTAGTGTTGTTGCATAGCTAAACACATGTCCACCTACCCAAAAAATTGTAACCTATCTGGTCACATGTAATGTATATTTTTACTTACCGGAGATTTGCTCCACAGCCTTTAGCAGGAGCCTGGGTGAGCGCCTTTTGGCATCACTCCAGGCCCGCTGCAGATCCACTATCTCAGGCAGAAACTGAAATCTCCGCTGCAGCCTCATCCGGAGACGACACATCATCTTGTGCTTTTGGTGAAGATGCGTATAAACTTTATCATACCCCCAGAGGAGGAGGAGCTGTGGAAAGAGCAGTGTATGTTTGAGTCCAAGTATGTCCAAAATAGTACAGTCTTCAAATAACATGCTAGGTCGTCTTTGAGATATTGTAGAACAAAGAATTCCATTTCTGGTGATACATATACATCGATGTCCAAATCTACCTCCATGACATAGGTTGCCCCACACTGGTGATTTCCTCTACATGATATAGCCATTTTCTCAATTGGCCTTTCATGACACACCCAGGGCCGCCATCAGGGGGGACAGGCAGTCACTGTATTTACAACCTTATTGCTGTCCATTTAGCAGGGTGCAAGTAACTTTACACACATGTAGCATAGGTATCAACTTTTGTCACCATGTTAAAAGGACAGCAGTATGGGTAGCATTACAGTGACTGTTATTAGTCCAGGCTCACTAAACTAGCCAATGCTTGGAAAAGCAAGCCATGCAGATTGCTTTTCAGGTCCCTTTTAACACGAGCTGTCTGATTGGGTGTGGCTGTTAATTTTTGACGCAGACCTGATAAGCCCCTCAATTCTCCTTTATGGAGTGTTATATGTAAATGGGATTGCTTCATTTGAGATGCAGATTTAAACTGTGTATGGCCAGGCTGAAGGTACCCAAGTTGATTGGTCGATCACCTGGAGGACAACGTACAACCAGTCTGTCAGATTTTACACACACTTATCGCTAGCATCTCTTGTAGCCACTAGCAATAATCACTGTGTTTTCCTGGCAGGGGCAGCACCAGGAGAACACAATGGCTCCGCAGGAGGGTTTCCCCTGTCTGTGTTGATGGTGGAATCAAGGCAAAATGTTTTTCCTGCAAGCCACGGGACAAACAAAGATATTTTTTTAATGAATCCATGATTTTGCCAAAATGGAAAAAAAAAGATGTTTGCTTTGTATATTCTTAAGTTTGCTACATAACTAGAACATGTAACAGTGTTATATCATTGCAGGAGATTTCCCTTCACTTCCTGTCTTGGTGTCACCAGGACAGGAAGTGAGGGAATCTCCCGTGGGGATACAGCCAGCAATTCTTTCCTTTTATATATACTATGGACATTATAAGGCAACAATTGCAAGCTATTTCCCCACAGTGATATTCCCCTCACTTCCTGTCTTGGTGACACTAAGACAGGAAGTGAGGGAAAATCTCATGCAATGATATCACCCTACTAGAAATTGTAGTTCCGTCTAAAAAGTATACATAAAGTAAGCACTTGGTTTCCAAAGTGGCAAAATTATGGAGGAGTTAAAACCCCATAGTGTGATCGGGTAATCTGACGGTGTGTTCCTACACTCCTCAATGTGTCTGTTCATTAAGCTGTGCTGAATTATCCTTGATTCACAATTCCTGCAAGAGTTGCACATGGTATGTGGGAGATGCAAATTTAAGGTGGCATAATTATCCACACAATCACACATAATCCTTTTTAAAGGTCACCAGCAGAATTTGATGGCATAGTGGTTCACAGCAGTGCCATCATATTCCAGTTAGATCTGTCAATTAACAAAGCAATGGGATCTGGGGGTGTATTTAACTTGCAATGGACACCCCCATTCATTATCATATGGCAGTGTGAGATGGGTCTGTTGGGAATGTGATCCATTGAGACAAGTGATTATACACTCATGTGTTTCTTTTAGAGGTGATTTGTTCAAGGCAATCCTTTGAAGACATGACCATTCCAGATTTTTGTGATCACTGATTCCATCTCAGGTGAACCAATTAGCTGCTGTGTGCAGATCCAGCTTATGATGGTAAGAGTGTCAGACAAGACAAACGGGGCCGAGCTTGCAGTGTGTATGGATGTATGTAAGGCAATAATTTTTTGCATTATGCATTTAGGGAATATAATGTTTCTAATCTTGCATATATGAAAAGGGTCAATACATTTGTCTTTATCTAGATAGATTCCAAAGCGTCAGAGCAATCTGTCACAGATAATTGGGTTTCATTTTGTGTAAAAGTTGAAACGAATCAAATCTATCTATATACAGGCATAGCCCACTTTAAGTACACAATGGGACCAGGGCATGTATGGAAACTGAAAATGTACTTAAAGTGAAGCAATCCCTTTTTTCTTTTCTCGATGCATGAAAATACACCAGCTCCATTGTAAATTTTGGCCACATTGACATAGCCTTACTCCCAAACCATGTGGGAGCATGTTAAGGGGATCCAGGACTATGACATGATAGATTACCTAGGCAAGCTGGCCAGCCACAAAATGGATATGGTGTAGTCCTGGGTACCTGGGTACCCTGTCGTTGCTCCCTAAGTTTGTTATCCCTGTCACTTATGGTTTGTGAGCAGTGTCATGGCAAGCTGAACAAGCTGTGTCCTTACTCACGATTGTATATAAAGTGAGTGTACTTAAAGCAGGGTATGCCTATCTATATCTATATAGAAAGTTCAGAGATGTGAACCTGTTCCCTATTATATACACTAATATATGGTATATAACATATTCTATAATGTATCTAATGTATATATATTGTATATAATATATACATAGTATATATATTGTCTAATATATATATTTTTTAGATACACATACATACATCTATATATATACACATAATATATATATATACATATAATATATATACATATACATATATATATACATATAATATATATATATATACATATATATATATACATATAATATATATATATACATATATATATACATATAATATATATATATATACATATAATATATACATATAATATATATATATATACATATAATATATATATATATATACATATAATATATATATATATATACATATAATATATATATATATATACATATAATATATATATATATATACATATAATATATATATATATACATATATATATACATATAATATATATATATATATACATATAATATATATATATATATATATATATATATATATATATATATATATATATATGTATATATATATATATATATATATATATATATATATACACATATATATATATATATATATATATATATATATATATATATATATATACACATATATATATATACACACATACATATATATATATATATATATAGGGAACAGGTTCACATCTAGGAAGTTTCTATAACAGGAAGCTTCTAGATCACGTCTAATAGGCAGAAAGTGCATGCGCAGATCAGCAGACCAAAAGTTTCTTGCACACCCGCTAGATAAGCGACCCACCCTGCCACCATCCCCCATCCCGCACCCTGCACACTCACACCCCCTCCTTACCTTACACACAAATGCCACGATTTCGTCTGTAAACAGTGCAGGAGCCATGATGCACACTTACGACAGGGCCTGGACAATTTCCGGAAACGTGTGCACGCAGCAAAAGTTTCGTTTCCGGTTTCATGTATAAATGTGAGAACGCGGTTTTGTATATTCGCGAATTCGCGAATAGTGAACATACACAACCATTAAGCAGATTTAACTTAGAAAAAGAAATACAAATACATACATTTGTGGACACCAGAAAACTTTATTTAGACACATGAAGACATTTTAAAAAAAAAATTGGAAACATGCTGTTTATTACATTTGTATTTTTCAAACCAAAACAACCTTTGTACAACATTTAGACCATATACATCGACAAAGAGCCCATAATCAACAGATGCATGTGCAGATTGACAGAATTATGTTAACAGCAATAAATACTTACAGAGAGTCAACACACAACACAGCCAAATCTCACCTCCATAAATAACAAAGGGCCAAAAATGTTACCCATAAAACATGTGACACACAAATATATTGGACCTCTTCGTAGGTCAAATCTTTCCTGATGTCTGAGTGAGCTATATATAATCCAAGCAAACACACCCAGAATGGTAACGCCCAGTCCAAAAATTAACTGTGTGTATCCTGTGTGTTTTGGAGCATGCTCAGTTGCCAAAACAAGGGAAATAGAAATGAGGAATAGAAATGTATGTAGGTGTGTATAGTATATGTGAATTGAAAAAATTCTCTCTTGAAGTTTGCTAGTCATTATTTAGAATGTTTAGATACAGGAATACATACATATATATACAATTACGTGAGAGAGAGAGAAATATATATTTAGGGAAACAATTGAAACACACCTTTTGGGATTTGAGAAGTGAGATTGTGACGATTGACCAGATATGTAAGCCAACAATCTGACTCATCACTCATGAACATCCCTAAATTTGGCGTGGCAATTATATCAGGCGTTCTTATGTGCATTTTGGCTGGCGTTTTCCCAGGCGTTTTGACATGCATTTTTTGGGCAGGCATTGTTATATGAAATCACCTACAAAAGCCCCAAAAACAGACCACAAACACGTACATGTGAACGTAGCCCGTTTGGGGGCGTTTGAGGGGGATTTGTCCAGCTCAAGGATCAGCTCCCAAAACAGGCAAAAAATCCAATCCTATTCAGTTCAATGGCCCCTGTTCCCATGTGAGCATTTTGACGGCATGAGGAAAACACCCAACGCTCACTGAGAAATAGCACAATGATTAGGGAGTCTGCCTTCCTGCTGTAGGTTTGTAAGTTCGAATCCGGAAGGTGCCCTCTGTATGGGCAACACTTGGATATCTCCAATCCTCCAAATGTTGACATCATTAATTTTGTTCATGTTTGAAAAAGGCATGTGTATCAGCAAACTTTTAATCCAAAGACATGAACAAAATACAAAAGATGCCCCATAAAGTCAATATGTAGCAATATTGTGAGCTAAAGCTCTATTTGTTTGTTGGGCATACTTTGCTAATTAGCCAAGTATAAGGGATATATATATATATACCTTCAGTTAAATGTGTAGTAAAATGGTAACACTTGGCCATACCCATATGGAAGAAAAGGTAGTATTTGCAATATATTTCTAAAAACATTCTTTGGAAACACATAAAATATTGTCAAAATTGTGACATTTCCTTGATATGTGTGAAATGCTAATAATCTTTCTTTGAAATATGTTTTACATCTATTTTTTTTCTATCTGACGACCAATTCCCCAATGTAATATTTTGTGGGTTTTTTCAGAGAATGTGGAGGTTCTATATAAACACTGTAGATTTGACTGCTATGATTTCGGAGTTAGCAGGAAAGGTGTATGGAATGTGATGGTGTTTACTAAAGGATCCCTTGTTGGAAGTGTGCATGTTTTTCCAATTCCGCCGGTTTTTGCCATTTTCTATGGGCGAGACAGCGGATTTGCAAGCGGTATTCAAAAAAAAATTGACCCAAAATCGCGCTGGCGAAATTTTTTGAGCCAATTTGACGTTGCGCATGCGCACATTCGCGAGTTCGCAGCTCGCGGCTGGAGGAGCTGTTTAACCTTTCCACACTTTCGCAGATATCTCTCTTTCTAAGTCAGTTTTTGAGATTTTTTAAACGCAAGTCATCTCCAAATTGACTTCCACACCTTCCACAGTGATTTGGGATTTTTGGGGGTACAGGGGAAAATTTGGCTAAACTTTAGTCGAGCTTTTAGCTGGCGTGGTTTTAAGTCGCGCTCTGACCATATTGCATCTTAATGAATCTCACACTAGGCGCTATTTTCCGCCCGCCGTTCTTTGAATGCCAATTTCAGACTTAAATAATCGCCGCTTCGCAAAATCACGCCGAAACGCCAATTCGCCGTACTATGAATCAGGCCCTATGTGACTAGTTTTTATATAGACATTGGAAAGTCTAAAAGTAGCCACTCAAACTGCGCTCATGAACACATTTTAAAGTTTATGTCAAGTGAAAACTTTGGAATACAGTAAAACCTTGGATTGCAAGCATAATTTGTTCCGGAAGCATGCTTGTAATGCAAAGCACTCTTATATCAAAGCGAATTTCCCCATAAGAAATAATGGAAACTCAGATGATTCGTTCCACAACCATTTATTCCTCAGTCCTTCAGTTTATAGTCCATATTAAAAGATTATAGCATTGCGAGAGGTTATATAACCATAAAATGTCCATCCACAAATAGCCGCTTCCACAAGGGGATTAGAAGCAAAATGCAGCACAAGCTACAGAATATCAAAGAGAAGAGAGGCGCCTCTAAGTGTAGCAATATGGTTCCATTTAATGAAGGTACAACATTTAGCAACTCACATGGTTGATGAATAAAACAGGCACATCTAAGTATGCAGGCATCCGGGGTAAAGCTGTCCACATGGACTATCTTCTGCACCGCCGGCTGCCAGTCTGTAATCCTGACCGGGAAGACCACCCTGCAGTAAAGCGATCTGAAAGCGATGGGCAGCATAGAAGGGATGACGTAGATGGCGGTGCGGAGGATGGTCCTATGTGGACAGCTTTAGCCTGGATGCCTACATCCTTAGATATGCCTGTTCCAATCATCAACCATGTGAGTTGCTAAATGTTGTATCTTCATTAAATGTAACCATATTGCTACACTTAGAGGCACCTCTCTTCTCCTTTATACTCAGCTGTGACTTGAGGCTACTGCTACTTGTATATCAAGACATCGCTTGTATATCAAGTCAAAATTTATTTGAAAATTTGGCTTGTCTTGCAAAGCGCTCTTAAACCAAGTTACTCTCAAACCAAGGTTTTACTGTATATTTTTTTATAGTAGAGTAGGGGGAAGCTAGAACCCCATCAAAATTGTTTTTCTGTCTGTTTTCCTGTTGCCAATTTTCCCTTTTTTCCTGTCTAATATAAAATTGTCAGCAGGACAGGAGGTAAGAGCAAACCTCTCTACTGAAGCCCTCTAGAACAACTACCCTCATCCTTGCACATCATAGCCCCTCCTCTTCTGGGAGTGTTTAATTACTAAAAAGGAAAATAAGTGCAGCGCTAAAAAATTAAATGAAGGCATTGACATAACAATACCAACTTGTGATAACATGGTGAAAAAAGAACAAATAATAATTCAAAAGTCCCATGTCAAAAAAAAGTCATATAGAAAAAAAGTCCCACAAAAGAGATGAATCTTGACGATAAACACAGTATATCTATAACGTGAAGAAAGGTACCCCATCACCAGATAAAACAAATGAATTGGGCGCTCACCAGATCAATTGGGTCCACATTGCCATATAGCAAGCAGACCAAATGGGCTTTAAAAGGTGATCCAAATTCCTCCTATGAATACGACCATGGCTGTAATTTCAGGCTCATGAAGTGGTTTGTAGAGGGATGTAGATCTCTCATAGCCAGGTTACATAAAAGTCAGAAAGAAGAGTGCGCATAGCATAATATTGCTAAAAAACCTTTTAATAAAAAAAGACTTGCACTTACAATGTTCACATGGTAACAGGCAATAAAACATATAGATAGAAGTTCTTAAAGAGGTTGTAAACTGTTTTTACAACCTGAAAGAGAAATACATAATGAGCTAGTATGCATCGCATACTAGCTCATTATGAAATACTTACCCTAGAACGAGCCCCCGCCGTGCCGTCCGCTCACCTATATGTCGCGAGACATGTCTAGTCGCCCGTCTTCCGGGGTCGCGGCATCCGGCCATCTGATTGGCCGGAGCCGCGGTGACGTCACTCCCGCGCACGTGCGTGGGAGCCGACAGGCACGGGGCTCTGAAGGAACGGCACGAGCGGCCGTTCCTTCATAGCGCATGCGCCAGTGACGTCACTGGATGCATCGAAGGTAAATATCTCCTAAACAGTACAAGTTTAGGAGATATTTACAGTACCTATAGGTAAGCCTTATCATAGGCTTACCTATAGGTACAACTTGCAGAGGAGGGTTTACTTCCTCTTTAAGGCGAGCTCCTGACGCGTATCGTCCCCATAGACATGATCAGAGGATATTGCTGGTTTAATTACTGTCTGTGCTGGCCCAGCCCTCACCTCCCTACACAACCTTTTTATGTAACCTCCAACAAAGGAGTAAAGGGGAAGCAGCCTTTCTCAACCAGTGTTCTGTGAAATTTGATGGTCATGGAGAAGAATGCTCCCTACATTTGTGGTCAGTGGGAATAATCTCGCTTGGAATGAATGAAATTTCCAGAATAAAAACCACATTGACTGTTAGAAATTAATACATCTGAGAAAAAATTTCCATCCTGCTCCTTCAAAATTTATCATCACTGGGGTGGAAAAGGAACATCAGTTTGACTCCACTAACAAAACAGAACTTTCCTAAAATGAAAATATTCAAATGAAATTCCACTGGTGCATGGTCAGTTTAAATGGAGGGGGGGGGGGTTCTTCCCAAGATTAATTAGTAATAAGTAATTATTAGCATGGGTTCTCTGAAACCAGAATGCTATTTAAAGGGTTCCTCCATATTAAAAAGGTTGGGGAAGGCTTCTATAGAGTGTAGTTTGAGTGACAGCTCTGAGTCTGCTGGGACTGTTGACATCACATTCTGCTGCTGCTGGATGGTGGTATCCAGCATCATTATTGGGGCTTTTTGATGTCTACAGGAGGAAGGCTTTTACAGACAAATAACATGTGTAATGAATTAAATGGTCTGGTGATGGGGTCCCGGGTTTTATTGCTTTCCTGGATTCATTGCAAAAAGTTTCCTAATATCCTATACCAATGACACCAAGGGCAATGTAGACTGAATTTTCTATTTCCTGTCATTCCACTTGTAGGCAGGTTGAAATTATGACAGTCAGGTGCTGCCCCAGACGGGAGGGTAAGGATTATTGCTATTTCCCATCTTTGGGACCAAACCCACTGGTCCTGTGATTTAAAAGAGAGACAGTGATCTGGAGCAAGGACCCCCCCCCCAAGCATAGAGGCCCAGAGCCTGTTAAACACCATAAGGGAGAAGATCGGTGAGTCACACCAGGGAGGGGTGAAAGGATGACGCTTGCTACTACCATGATGTGGGAGGTCATTGAGACCTGAGGCTCATCCCTTAGGATTCCAACACTGTAAAATGCCACTTTTGGATCCCCTGACCATACATGGAGTCTACCTTTGCAGGTATGCTGGGACAGCACATAGCCTGAGTTAGTATTAGGGATAAAGGAAGAGTGTAAATATCATGTTAACCCAACAAACAAGGAGCTGCTAGCACTAAACAACTGAAAATACAGGTTGTAAAAAACAAAAATAAATAATAAGTGCAGCACTAAGGCTCGGTTCACACTGGGGCGGCATGACTCTGTACTACTTCGGGGGCAACTTGTGCATTCCCATGCACCACGACTTCAGAGCGACTTGCATGGACTTCACATAATGGAAGTCTATGCAAGTCGCTCCGAGGTTGCCCCGAAGTAGTACAGGACCCTTTTTCTAAGTCGGAGTGACTTGTGTCGCTCCTATTAGAACGGGTCCTGTAGCAGTCAATGGACCGCGAGGGAGCGCGACTTGTCAGGCTGACAAGTCGCCTGACAAGTCGCGCTGGTGTGAATCGAGTCTAAATGTAATTAGTGAATTATGAACATTCACAGAAAATACATTGTGAGTAATCATATGAACATATCACATGACAGTGAAAAAAGTCCCATAAAGTGTTTACACTTTGAGTAAATATAAGTGAAATAAAGTCCCATATAAACTAATATATATAGAACATATAAAATCCCAAAAGCGAAGTATTGATCCAGCAATGGTGGAGATGGTCAATAAAGTGTTCAGATCCCATCACCAGATGGAACAAATAAAATGGGCGCTCACCAGATGGTATGGACCTATGATGCCATACAGCATACAGGTCAAAAAGGCTTCACAGATAAGCTACTGGATTCCTCTTTAAGATAGATAACCTTGGATGTTTTTCAGGGCTCACAGTAAGTGGAGAGGAGGAAGGGTGAACCCCTCATTCACAATATCACATAAAAATAAACCAAAGAAAAGCACATAGTGTAAAACTGCTTAAAGGACATTTATTGTAAAAGCAGACATGCACTTACAAACATCCAATGGTAAACCAGCAATAATGTAGTCAAGACAACAGGTCTACGATGAGATGTTGACGCGTTTCGTCTTATTAGACATTCTTAAAGGATATTGCCAGGTAATAATTCATTTTACGGATGTAGGAGAAATACTGTCCTTGCATATTGGACTTCGGGATGTTTTTTAGACTTTTCTAAGTAAAGCTTTTAAACCTTGTTCCCACCTGGTCTGAAATTATTCAAAGGGTGTAATGCAAGTAACCTCTACCTTTCTACTTTCTACAGTTCAGGTGCCTGAGGTACTTTGGGGTATGAAGACGTTGATGTAGTGTGCAGATGCAAGTGGTTACCTAGAGTAACAGAATTTGACCAATCAGCCTGTCGTTAAGCATGTACTGTACCTGGGACAGGTGGGATAGCCTCTTGTAGTAGGGAGTTGTTGTCTGCACTCTCTCCATGAGCAGTCTGTATCCCATAGCAACAGGCCCGGATTTGCGTGATAGAGGTCCCCAGCCTGTGCTTGGGTGCAGAAGAGCTAAAGGAAGTCTAGTGCATGCATGAAGTCTGCACTAGATGTATAGCGGGTCCCCATACTGTTACTGGTAGAGAGGTAGCAGTGATATGCTGTACAGGTGGTTGTGGACAAGTCTCAGCGTGTCCCTTCTAGATGCAAGTTACAGAGAAGGTATACATTGTGACGGAGACCAGAGAGTTAACTGAAGAACAGTTATGGTGCAAGTGTACAAGGTGTGTGTTCATCTCTAAAAGCAGAGGCCCACCTTAAGGTCGAGTATTTTCCCCATGGCGGCCTCAACCTTGTCCCAGAGCATTGATGGAAACAGGATGGAGCAAAGGTACCCCACGTGTAAAGCAGAGTGACCCTGATACAGGGTCCTAGTCTGGCCCAGAAGAACCCACCCTGGGGGTAGTCCTTTCATGTGACCCACATTTTGTGCCCAAAGAGGTAGAAAGAAAGAAAGAAAGAAAGGTCAATCTTCACCCTTACCCTGCCAACACACTAAAGATCTATTGACACCCACCCATAGTATATTCCCCAAAGGAATCTATTTAAAATCAACTCCAGTTACTAAAAATTGGAGGTTTATCTCATAGTACAGTAGGGTGTCTCCAGGACAAAAATTAAGAGCAAATCTTTAGGAAGTTTTTTTATGAAAGTAATGGTCTGGTGACAAGGTCTCTTTAAAATTACTGTAAGGGAGATCCCTGTGCTTCAGTACCTGGAGGATTCCGAGTAAAGATATTTTATACATAGTTACATTGGTCCAGCTTGGACCAACATTGTTATGTACAGTATATACTATACCTGCATGATCGTTCTAGAAGCTCTAAATTGCTGTAGCAGACACCACTACTCTAGTCATCTATTTGCTCCAAGTCACTGTCTGTCTTGCTACATTGTAAACACAGGAGGTCAGCCATTCAGCACAGGCACCATTCAGAAAGTGCTTTGCATTTTCTGAATTAATGCAAAACATTTTCTGAATGGACAAGGTGAAGAGCGTGACATCACTGCCGTGCCTCTCCAACTCATCCAATCAGAGAATGCTTTGCATTCATTCAGAAAATATAGAGCATTTCCTGATTGGCGCCCTTGCCAAGCAGTGGACCTCCTGTATTTAGAGTGCAGCAGGGTAGCTCTGTGGGATCCAGAAGCAAGTGAAGACCACTGGAGTGTCTACAGTGAGTTCCAACTTTCAGGGGCATCGGCCAAGTATGGCATCTGTATCCAAGCTGGACCAATGTAACTATGTATAAAGTATCCATATTTAGAATTCTGACCCAAAACTGGTTTGTTGATTAGAACTAAACTTAACTGGTGGGTCAGCATATTAGCCACCCAACTAGCAATATCAGAAGTAGCATAAAGGTTACATATTTCTCTCAACACAAGCCAAAAGACATAACATGACTTCAACTATCTCCAAGTCATGTTAAAATCTTACTAAACCCAGGAGCCTGCATTCACAATATTTGGTCTCCCACGGTACACAGAACACGGAAATGCAATTACTTTGGTAAATACAAACTGCTAAATACCTTTTCTTATCAGCAGTATATTGTAGTCTTGTGACATCTATCACTGTCCAGCTGAGCACTGGTTAAAATTTGTAGGAGGAGTTTCCATTCTCCTTTAATTGTCCTATGAGGCAGCAGGACCCCTGACCCTTTGTCTGGACAGTGTTGATTGGCCCTGTGCTGATCACATGCACCCTCCCAAGAAAAAAAAAAACTCTCTAGCAATACACACCAAACTGAGCATGTGCAGAGTGGCTCTGTACTAGGAGATGGATTGGGGACTTTGGAATAAGAGGAGGATCAAACAGCCTTTTTACACAATGCACAGGATAAACCCCTTAGGTTCCACAGTGAGTATAACAAGCATGCTTTACTGCATATACACACTGATTTTACTGTTGTGGGTTTAGTAACACTTTAAAAAAGAGATCCAGCTAAAGCCTAAATAGTCTTAAAAATGCTTTCTTTCCCCATCCTAACACCTATATTAACTACAAAAAAAGGGGGGGGCAGAACTCTAATACTGTCACAAGGGGACACAAAGTTAATGATAGAAAGGCTTTATTAAATAAATTCAATAACACCAATAATACAAGAAAATACCACCACCACCTCACAGATTAAAAATAAACAACGTTGTTATAAATAAAAAGGACCAGGATTGGGAAAGCACATGCGTTGCCCTCTGCATTCACACGATCATTCAAATTGCATAAAGATGTCTGGTCAGTCTCAAATATAACCACTGAATAAGATATGCTGAAGGTCGTGTATCCTGTAAGGAAATCGCAGATTAGAGGAAGCAACTGTTGTGGCACTGACGGTTCACTCTAGTGCTGATGCAGAGAGAGCAAGGGAAATTCCACACTGACAAGTACCCAATATAAATGGACAGGTCCACCGCAGTGGCTTATTCTGCCTTCTTGTCCACCACAAACACCCAAAGTCCAATTTTTCTCCACTGTTTGACTGGGGCATATAATTTAAATTTTTGACAGCAAAGCCAATTTTTGCTTTCATTAGGCTATAGTGTTAGAATGCAAAGGAACCACCAATACCCAAATCCCAATTTTTCCACACCTGTTCCTTCTATCCAAAGTCTGTGGAAGAGACACCAGAATTTATCCAACAATTCTCTAATCTTGTTCCAAGTGCACTAAATTGTGGCCTCATCATCATACAGACTGGCCCCCCAAGCCGTTGTTTACAAAATAAGGAAAGCTTGCAGGGAAAATGTAATTTTTTTTTGGTGTTATTGCTGCAGCAGGTTCTATACACAGTACAGATGCACCACTTTACAAGCAGACTAAGGGGACACCCCAGGCACTATATTTGAAGGAATTTTTCATTCTTATTGTTATTTCTCATTTTATGGTTTCACTTTAAGCATCAGTAAATTACTGCTCATTTAAAAATGATGTTTTTTTTTTTACAAACTTTGTGATCATTGAGTACCTGGACCCTCCATACTCCTTGTATGCCCAATTACTTACATATAAGCCTTCAAAATTGGCACTTTTAATTTTTCCGGTTTGAGTCACATAGACTTTAATGGGGTTCGTTATTTGGTTCTGATCTTTTGCGATGTTCGAAAGTTCTGCCGCGAACCGAACCGGGGATCAATCCGCCAATGTCTACTGATGACATCGTCGGCAGGGCGGGAGACCCTGGAGAGAACACACAGGCTGAATCCTGCATTGTAATCATTATAGTGGTCCTTTTAAGTGCATTCCCCTTTATTTAAAGTGCCCCTTTACATTACAGTGTCGAGGACCGACTTTGTGAATATCCCCTTACCAACTGCCCTTGCGAAAGCATGCCCCCTTTCCCCTCTGGTCCCTGGAAAAAATTGTCTGCTCTGTCTAAAATGCCTAGGCATTTTTGTCCCAGTCTGGGCCTGATGGTGGGACTTTGTGGAGTGCGGCTTTTATCTTAATTTTTGCTCGGGAGACCACCTTGTCATAATTCTTAACTCTTTTTGTGTCCACCTGTGTGTATTGGGTGTTCTCACCCACCTTTGTGTGTTCCAGCTCCTCTTTATACATTCTTCCTAATATAAAATATATAATGAATATAGTAGGGATGGGGGGAGCACCTTATAATGGGCCTGGCAGATGTGCATACCCAAGAACTCAACTTAGAGATCTCACATCACCAATAGAGTCTATGGATTTGAATTGTTATTTCAATGCTTATTAAAACAAAGAACATATGAATTCTCTGATTTTCATTACACGGTGGCCTTGAGATGGTGCCTTTCCCAGAACAATCTTTTTTTAATAATCCTGAACTTTGAGAAGCCAGTGCCTACTCATTAGAATGAACAACTTTTGTTTTATCTCCAGAAATAGAGCCATCCATCGGGTATCTCTCCTCTGATTTGTCTGTACAAATCTTGCCTCTCCAACAATATGTATCATCTTTTTGTTGGATGTTCTGAGCCTGTCACCTAATTATTCACAAGTACAGCCCACATACAATTTAGATCTGAGGACGGGAAAAACACAAAGTGACATGAGCGAAGTCGAGCGGAATGGCGCGGCTACTGTTCTCGGCTAATGAGATGACATTGGCCACAAATACGCCGCGGCTACAAATAATCTCCAGAAACTGATCTGTTTAGCAGACAGAGTTTTAGAAGGAAGAAAAAATAATTTCATGAATGGGGGCTTTTCGTTCTGTCAAAAAAATGTTTTTGTTCTTCAAATGGATAAAAGTGTGTTTAAAACAAAATCAATATATATATTATAAAATAAGTGCATTGTGAATAAAAGATACACCTCCTTCCAGCTTTATATCAGCTTTTTGCAGGTACTTGTAAAGCAGCACTTAAAGCGGAATTTCCGGCCTCCCCCTTTCAAAAATTAGAAGTAAGCTGCTACACATACTGTAGCTGTTGACTTTTAATATTAGGACACTTACCTGTCTTGGAATCCAGTGATGTTGGCACTGCAGCTGATGTTTCCATCGGCTGTTGGATGCTGCCGCCATTGCCTGTAAGAAAACCCGGCAGCGAAGCCTACACGCGAAGTGTGTTGCGCTCGGGTACTGGCCTGGAAGCAGAGGAAGGAGGGAAAAAGAGGGGGCCGAACCTCTGATGTATCTTGCAGCGATGAGACCTGATGAAAGTGGGGACAGGATACCTGTCAATAACAGGTACCCGCTACCCTCCCCCCCACGAAAGGTGGCAAATGTGGCACCGGAGGGGGGGGAGGAGATAGATAAGCAGAAGTTCTACTTTTGAGTGGAACTCCGCTTCCCCAGAGAGGGGCTACACCGTGAGCCAATCAGAGCTCTACTGCTTTGCATATGTTGCCCGTAACCCTACCTATAGGAGGTAGAGCACAGGGTTGACCATATGCAGAAATGGCTCTAGGCTTTGTGAGGCCTTAGGCAAACTTAGACATGAGGCCCGCTCATGCCCATAATGGGAAAATTAATTCAAATGATACAAAATTTACTGTATAAATTGCATTAAGAGCCTTAAATTATATGAACTATACCTACCATTCATCTGTCCGTCCTTCTGTCAGCTACGCAGTATGGAATCCTTGGCAGGCCTTCCCAGCTTGAGGTCCTCATGTGGTATTTGGGGAGGCGACCTGTGCGGACATTGGCTGGTGGGTGAAGCTCCAGAAGTCTTAGGCTAGGTTCACACACGTCTGGTGCGAGTTCCCCATCCATTTTCACTGCGAGTTTCCAAAGCAGCTGTTCAGAGGTTTAGCAGTTCAGCTGCAATTTCCACATATGGTTCAGATGCAAATTTTCAGAGCCGCCAGACACCAGCGTCTTTAACAATAGCTAGTTGTTAAGGAGCCGACCACTGCATTCTTCGCAACAGGTGACTCATCTGTTGACAGCTAAATATAAAACAAAAAATTGCCAGCAATGAAAGATAAAAAAAAAAAAAAACGCGTGCCCCCCCTCCAAATCCTTACCAGTCCCTTAGGTCTGGTATGGATTTTCTGGGGAACCCCACACCAAAATTTTAAATAAAATGGTGTAGGGGCCCCCCAAAATCCATACCTGACCCTTGAGCATGCAGCCTGGCAGGCCTGGAAAGGGAGGGATGGGTGAGTGCCCGACCACTGAACCATAGCAGGCCACATGCCCCAAACATTGTTTGGGGTAGGGGGACTCTGCCTCCCCCAAAGCACCTTGTCCCCATGTTAATGAACGCTGCTGCCGACCCAAAACAAAAAGAAAAAAATCTAGGTCCGCACCCATCGCTGCCTCTTGCTGTCTGCCCACTCTGCCGTCTGACAGATCTTAAATAACTTAAATAACTAAGTGGTGGCTAACCGGGTGACCTTGCCCTTTGCAATGTCATCAACCCAGCATGCAAAGGTCAATGGGTCACCCGTTGATGTACATTAGCTATTAAAGAACTGTAAGCTAGTGACAGGTGCAGACCAGCTTTTTGTTTTTCTTTAAGGGGCAGCGGGGGCATTCATTGAAATTGACACTGGATCATGTTGAGGGAATGTGGCTTGGTATGGTTCGGGGAGGGGGGGGGGGGGACTCGCTTGCTCGGCTGCATGCTCGGATAATGGTCTGGTATGGATCTTTAGGTGGGGGGCCACCCCTTTAAAAAAAAAAAAAATGGCATGTGGTTTCCCTCAAAATCCATACGAGAACTAATGAGATATTAGAAATTTAAAATTCAATTAAATAACATGTATGAGGGGTGCTTTGATCCTTATTGTTAAGTGGTGTAATCGTGCAATGTATACAACCTACCAGAGCAAAACTGACATTTAAAATAAAAATGGCACCTACCACTTTCTTAACAACCATTGACAATGGAAGGAGTAAGCTGTTATATATATTGCAAATAGTTGGCTGGTATATTCTCTGTAAGAGAATCAGCCAGTGGCTGGATGTTCCCAACTGAATGCTATTGTGCCTGTGGCCAAAGAAAAGATGCCGCCAAGGTTGTCAAAGTGCTCCCCTTCCTTTCTTCCTAGTGAAAAACATTCACATTTGGCCACTAGGAACATACACTATATTATAAAAAGTATTGGGACACCTGCCTTTACACGCACATGAACTTTAATGGTCTCCCAGTCTTAGTCTGTAGGGTTCAATATTGAGTTGGTCCACCCTTTGCAGCTATAACAGCTTCAACTCTTCTGGGAAGGCTGTCCACAAGGTTTAGGAGTGTGTCTATGGGAATGTTTGACCATTCTTCCAGAAGCGTATTTGTGAAGTCAGGCACTGATGTGGTCAAGAAGGCCTGGCTCGCAGTCTCCACTCTAATTCATCCCAAAGGTGTTCCATCAGGTTGAGGTCAGGACTCTGTGCAGGCCAGTCAAGTTCCACCACCCCAAACTTGCTCATCCATGTCTTTATGGATCTTGTTTTGTGAACTGGTCCAAATCATTTGGTGGAGGGGGATTATGGTGTGGGGTTGTTTTTCAGGGGTTGGGCTTGGCCCCTTAGTTCCAGTGAAGGGAATTCTTAAGGCGTCAGCATACCAAGACATTTTGAACTGTTTCATGCTCCCAACTGTGTGGTAACAGTCTGGGGATGGCCCCTTCCTGTTCCAACATGACTGTGCACCAGTGCGCAAAGCAAGGTCCATAAAGACATGGATGAGAGAGTTTGGGGTGGAGGAACTTGACTGGCCTGCACAGAGTCCTGACCTCAACCCAATAGAACACCTTTGGGATGAATTAGAGCGGAGACTGCGAGCCAGGCCTTCTCGGTCAACATCGGTGCCTGACCTCACAAATGCGCTTCTGGAAGAACGGTCAAACATTCCCATAGACACACTCCTAAACCTTGTGGACAGCCTTCCCAGAAGAGGTGAAGCTGTTATAGCTGCAAAGGGTGGACCAACTCAATATTGAACCCTATGGACTAAGACTGGGAGGCCATTAAAGTTTATGTGCGTGTAAAGGCAAGTGTCCCAATACTTTTGGTAATAAAGTCTGCATGTCTATAGAAAGATCTTTGAGAATTTGGATTGCTTTTCCACATCCAACCACCATCTGCAGTCTGTGCATAGTGTTTATTTTACATATTTCAATTCCAAGTATTCTTCACTTAATAATTAATCCACGGGGATGTCAACATAATACAGTTCACTGCAATTCTCCTAATAAATGATTATTTACTCAGTACACAATAGGAAAACAAATCACTAATATAAAGAAAATCTGTAGTTAACATAACATATATAATTTATATTTATTATTAGAATAATGAGGACACATTAAAGTAAACATCCACACTGTGCAAAACTTTTCAATCAGAATCTGTTTCTAATTCTATAACTGTACTTTGCTGATATTGAACAAAGCAAGGACTAGCATCGCTCTCTAAAGAATGATCTGCATTCATTTAACCCTTTAAATCCACAATAGTGCACCGCAACTGTATGCATAAAATAGGGTTGCGGTTGCGCCTACATTTAGGTCCGCCCACTGAAGGCGAAAGTAATGACACTTTTTGCAAAAAAATGTGATCCAAAGCATATATACTTGCCTATTTGCAAGAGGCAGATACTGGGTCAAACTCAGGGACTTACACTGCTTGCATTCATTTGTGTCCTGGAGTTCAGCTTTAAGGCCTCGTTCACACTAGCGGATGGGGGTTGGGGGGGGCAATAAAACCCCCTGCTTGAGCCCACATCTTTCTAGCTCCAACTGCTACCCCCTTAACCACTTTAAGACCGGAAGGATTTGCCCCCTTCCTGACCAGGCCCTATTTTGCGATTCGGCACTGCGTTATTTTAATGGACAATTGCGCGGTTGTGCGACACTGTACCCAAATAAAATTGATTTCCTTTTTTTCCCTTTTTTTTGGTGGTATTTGATCACCTGTGCGATTTTTATTTTGTGCGCTATAAACAAAAAAAGATCGACAATTTAAAAAAAGAAAAACAATATTTTTCACATTCTGCTATATAACATTCTCCAAAAAAAAAAAAGAAATGTAAAAATCTAAATTGTTTAACATGTTAGGCCAATTTGTTTTCTGCTACATATTTTTGGTAAAAAAGAATCGCAAAAGGCATATATTGATTGGTTTGTGCAAAAGTTATTGCGTCTACTAACTACAGGAAAGATTTATTGTTTTTTTTTTTTTTTACTAGTAATGGCGGCGATCTACGTTTTTTTGCGGGACTGCGACTTTGTGGCGGACAGATCGGACCCCTAACTGACATTTTTGATACTTTTTTGGGGAACCAGTGACATTACTACAGTAATCAGTGCTAAAAATATGCACTGTTACTGTAATAATGACACTGGCAGGGAAGGGGTTCACCGTGTGGGTAATCAAGGGGTTAAATGTGTACCTAGGGGAGTGATTCTAACTGTGGGGGGGGCGTGGCTTCTGAAATGACCATAGAGACATGTGATCCTATATAGAAGGATCACAGGAGCTCTGTGATCATTCCAGGGAGAAGAACGGTTGGCTGTGATTACAACAGCTGACCGCTCTTCTCTCTCAGTGGGGAACGATCGCGAGTGCCAGGCGGCAATCGGAACCACCTGCCCACTGCATCGGCTTCCCTGCTGACGAGCAGAGGCAAGAGCGTGCCGCTGGCGGAGCCCGCTCACCCTCTAGCCTCCAGCTCGCGACCGACGTATAGCTACGTCAGTTTGCCCAGGAGTCGCCTGCCTGCTGCATCGGCTTCCCTGCTGACGAGCGGGGGCGGGAGCGCTCCACTGGCAGCTCGTGCACGTGAGTTACGTATAGCTACAGCGATTTGCCTGGGAGCGGCTGCCTGCCGCCGTATAACGGCGGGCGGTCGAGAACAGGTTAAAGAGGTTGTTTTTTAAAAACGAACACCTGAAAGACAAACACATAATGAGCTAGTATGCATCGCATACTAGCGCATTATGAAATACTTACCTTAGAACGGAACCTCGAAGTGCAGATCGCTCACCTCTCTCATGGGTGATGTTCTGTCGCCCTTCTTCCGGGTTTGCGGCATTCGGCCATCTGATTGGTCTGAGCCGATGGTCACGGCATGGGGCTCTGAATGAACGGCACGAGCAGCCGTTCCTTCAGAGCGCATGTGCCAGTGATGTCACTGGCTGCATGCAAAGTAAATATCTCCTAAACGGTGCATGTTTAGGAGATATTTACAGTACCTATAGGTAATCCTTAATATAGGCTTACCTATAGGTACAATTTGCAGAGGAGGGTTTACTTCCTCTTTAAGGAGGAAAACCTTCCAGTCCAGAACTGGTTAAGTAACGTAGTGCAATATCGCAAAAAAAAAAAAAAAAAAAAAAAAAGAAATGGCCTGGTCATGAAGGGGGGTACATTTTCCAGATGTCAAATGGTTAAGGGCTCATTCATTAGAGCTTTGGAACCCGAAGAGTGATCCCAACCAGGATTGCTCTTCAGAGACCAAAGCTCATGTGAATGAGCCCTTATTCTGAAAAAGCAGACCAAGTGTTCCTTAGTTGTGAACACGTCTGTGAGAAGTTTCACAGCAGAGAGTCATATGATTCGATGTTGCAGTCCTATTTAGGTGCACTGTTAAAGGCCTGCTGAATCTGGCTACTGAAACGGACAATAGGGGGTGTACTGTGTTGGGTTAGTTTTGTACAGTTCTCTGACTCTCATCAGCAATACATTTAAAAACTCTGCAGAATGTCAGTCTTCCCTGGAAAAATAACTCAGTGTCAGTATCCGCTGGCTTTTCAGCAGTTTCCCGCGCTGGCATTGATATGACCCATATGTTGTTTGTAGAACGCTTCCATTTTTTCTAGGCTGTAAGGAACAAAAGAAAGTAAACATAAATCAGACATCTCCCGAACAGCTCATCTGCAAAGCCCTTTCGGTAAATTGAAATCTTGTTTTATGTGTTTCCATTCTCTCCTCTACGACAGAAATGTTCTCGTTCAGCATTTTGTTCGTTTAAAGCAACTCTATCACTTCCCTCGAAAAATCGAAACAATGGCTTCCCGCAACAAAAGACTGCAAACACAGTCCGTACCTCACCGGCGGGCATCGACTCCGAACTCCTCTGTCTGCCAGGGCTGCCGACTCTGCAGCAAAGTTTTAGGGGTGTATTTAGAAAAATAATGTACAGCTATTCGTTCTGCGAAACTACATGTACATTCGTTCTGTGCAAATAGGGGGTAAAACCGAATGTTACAAGACTATTTTCTCTACAGGTTAAAAGTAATGTTTTTTTTTTTCATAGATGTAGCACCCTACAGGTAGGTGCTGGGCAGGGCCGGATTAAGAGCATCATGGGCTTGGTGCTGAGGATTTTGAAGGGCCTTAAGGGCCGTGCCTTGGCATGCACCCAGAAGAGGAAGGGTGCAGCCATGCATGCCTAATTCAACATGGGACGCTGTCTCTGAAGCCCATAAACACATCCATGCATCGGCAACGGTCCCTCCTTGTCCGGCCTTCGCGCTGTGTGGGGAGGTTCTGAGGGAGCTGCCTGGGGAAGCGAGCATAGAAGCCAGACTTCTGTGTTTACAAGTGACTGAAGAGCGGTAACAGTGAAAATGGCCAACCCAGGGCCTATATTAAGGTAGGGGCCTGGAGCTGCAGCTCCAATAGCCCCTACGTTAATCTGGCCCTGGTGCTGGGTAAAGTATAGTGGGCCTTGTCTGCCTAACAGCAGGGCCATGATTTCAGCTGGACTGTCATGTCTCCCAGGTGAGGTTACTAAAAGGGGAGTCTCCCCACTGGCTCTGTGAGAGGATTGTCATAGGGCAGTGGAGGAAACCCAATCAGTGTCTCAGTCAGGCTTGTATCTACCCCAGAAAGCAGATTCTGCCGCAGAGGATTCTGGGAGTGGGTATAAGTTTGAGGGGAGTGCATGACTCAGCATCTTAGGTGGGAGCAGAGTCCCAGGAGGGAGAGTACAGCTGTCTCTCCTCCTGTCTGAGGAAGCGGGTGTCTCTGGGTGCTGCCTGAGAATCCAGAGAGTGCTGAGTTGAGCTGAGGGGATCCGGTGTGCTGAGAACCAGCGGAGAGAGAGAAGGCTCCAGTTCCAGGAAAGACTACAAAGGTCGTGAGTACTGAGGATTGCCCCTGGGGGTCTGCCTAGCGTCAGAGGGGAGCACTCCGGAGAAGATTCTGGGATCGAAGAGTCAGCTAGCGGTAAAGGGGTGCCCGGTCGGAGGACCCTGAAGTGTTAGAGGGGGTACCTAGGTTGAGGACCCTGAAAGTGTTAAAGGGGGCACCTGCAGTTTGGGAATTCTAAAAAACTAAGTACCTGCGCTGCTTAAACCGAAACCATTGACATCAATTATACTAATTAATAAATATCATCATAAAGTGCTCGTGCAGATAAATAACTGTGCAACTGTGCATACAAATATAGTGCCACACTAAATATAAATAACAGCATAAATATAAATATATTCCAAAAATAATCTCATATGTGTAACATATCATATATCAAAATAAATATAAAATTAAAAGTTCATAGCAATTATACTCTTCCAAACTGAATAAAGTGCAAGTCTCTTGTGCTCATATAAGTGCTTTGTGCTCAATAAATATATGAATAAAGTGCCGGTGCTCAGTCCTAGTGAGTTGGTGCTCCCCTCTCGGTTCCCCACTCACCAGAAGCTGAGAGAAATATCGCCTTAAAACTGGTTTTATGAGGTGAACACCTCTATGGATCGCCAACAGATACAAGCTGTAGATCTCCTGTGCCTCTATATCCAGGTAATTATCCAGGTAATGCTCCCCAATATCATAAAAAGAAAAGGGCCATCATCGTGCAGTATGTTCCAAAAGTTTATTATACACGCAACATAAAGATACACTTACAATATGTGGAAAGTCAATCCGCCTTTAGCAAACCCACGGGACGCCAAACGAATGGCCGTGCGTTCCACCCGTGTAACCGGAAGCCGGAAGAGGTTGCAGCCGGAAATGACGTACTACGTGTTCGGACGGCTTGACGCGTTTCGCTCCGACCCTGAAGTGTTAGAGGGGGTGCCTAGGTTGAGGACCCTGAAAGTGTTAAAGGGGCACCTGCAGTTTGGGCCCTGAAGAGTCAGAGTACAGTGTGGAGTGTACAGGTTGAGAGTTGCAACAGCACAGGAATTTACAAAGAGCTAACTCAAGCTAGTACAGGGCTGGAGGGAGCTGTTCAGTGACTTTTGAGCAAAGCAGAGTCAGAATTCAAGTATTCTACAGTCCTGGATCTTCTGAATTAAAGTCGAGGTTTCAGCACAGTTTTCAGTGATACAGTATATTCAAGCATCAGGAAGCGTCGGCTGGCGTCAAGACAGCGCTAACAGGCATTGTTCTACAAGAGTCCCAAAAGTATACCTACTTGAGCCAGAGGAGTATCCCACTCATTCTCTTCTCCCATCCCCTAAATACAATAAAACAACCAAACCAAAGATGCCAGAATGGTCCTTGTCTCAGTTCTCACACCTGGGGTCACAGCTCCAATGGGCTGAGAATGTCACCGGTAACAATGGCAGACCTACCTTAGGCTCAAGGCCTAGAAAACCTGCTAAATAAAGAATAGAGTAAATCAGGTAAATACTGTATTATAGTCATTAGATGAAGCTGATAATTATAGGAAATAAATACTTATTTACCATGATGGTCATCTCCATTTAGTAGCAATATTGTGGTATTTTCCCCAAGCCACATTCTTTTTTAAGGATGAATAACATTTGATCTGGAGAGTAAAAAGCTTAATAATGTTTGATTTTGCTCCCATTTGCAGTTTCACAAGAAAAAAATTGTTTTTTTTATTTATTTTTTTTATAAATACACTTCTTAAACTAACCATCAAAACATTTCCTTAAGTGCCCATTCACACTACCGCGACTTGTCAGGCGACTGGTCAGCCTGACAAGTCGCGGCCCATGCAGTGCTACGGGAACGGTTCTAATAGGAGCGACTCAAGTCGCTCCAACTTAGAAAGTAGTTCCTGTACTACTTCGGGGTGACATCGGAGCGACTTGCATTGACATTCATTATATGAAGTCCGTGCAAGTCGCGCCAAAGTCGCGTGCATGCAACTTCACAGGTCGCCCCCGAAGTCGTGCCGCGTTAGTGTGAACCGGCACTAACTCTGTCCTAACCTTAGCAAAAAAGGGTATATTCATAACAAAAAAAAAAAAAATTGCAGGGATATTCATCCTGGGAAAATAAAATCTCCCCCTCCCTTCCTTCCTCCCCATTTCCCTTTAACCTCGTCTTCACACCGCTTCTTTTCTCTCATTTCCCTTTCTCGCTGCTCCTTCTCTTCTTTCCTCTCCCTTTCTTGATCCCCATTTTCTTCCTTCCTCTCACTTTTCTGTCCCCCTTTCTTCTTTCCTCTTTGTTTCTTTCTCCCCACTTCTCTTTCCTATTCCTTTCTCTGCACCCCCCCCCTCATCTTCCTTCCTCACCCTTTGCTCTTTCTTCCGCTACCTCTCTCTCTTCTTTCTCTTCCTTTCTCTCCCTTTCCCTCTCCCCATTTTATTCCTGCCTCTCCCTTTTTCTCTCCCCCTTTTCTTCTTTCATCTTCTTTTCTCACTTCCCCTTCTCTTCCTTCCTCTCCCTTTGTCTCCCTCCACCTTCCTTCTCTTCTTTCCTCTCCCTTTCCCTCTCCCTGTTTACCCCTTCTCTTCTTTCCTCTCCCTTTCCCTCTCCCTGTTTACCCCTTTTCTTCTTTCCTCTCCCTTTCTCACTCCGCTTTCTCTTCCTTTCTCTCCCCTCCCTTTCCTTTTCACTCTCCCCCTATCTCTTCCTTCCTCTCCCTTTTTCTCTCCCACTTATCTTCTTTCATCTTCTCCCTTTGATTCACCTTCAATCTCTTCTTTAATTTCTCTTTAATTTCTCTTTCTTTCTCCCCCTTCCCTTCTTTCCTCTCCCTTTCCCTCTCTCTCCATTCTCTTCTTTCCTCTCCCTTTCCCTCTCTCTCAATTCTCTTCATTCCTCTCCCCTTCTCTTCTTTCCTCTCCCTTTCTCCCTCTCTCAATTCTCTTCTTTCCTCTCCCTTTCTCTCTCCTTCTCCATTCTCTTCATTTCTCTCCCCCTTCTTATCCTACCTTTCCCTTTTTCCCTCCCCCTTCCATCTCTTCTTTCCTTTCCCTTTTTCTCCCCCTTCTCTTCTTTCTTCACCCTTGCTCGCTCCCTCTTCTCTTCCTTCCTCTCACTTTCACTCTCCCCCTTCCCTTCATTTCTCTCCCTATCTCCCCCTTCTCTTCTTTCTTCTCCCTTTCTCACTTCCCCTTCTCTTCCTTCCTCTCCCTTTGATTTCCCCCCACCTTCCATCTCTTCTTTCCTTTCCCTTTTTCTTCCCCAAACCTTCCTTCACTTTTTTCCTCCACCTTTCCCCCTTCCCTTCTTTCCTCTTCTTTTCTCTCTCCCCCCTTCTCTTCCTTCCTCATCCCTTGTCTCCTCACCTTCCTTCTTTTCTTTCCTCTTCATTTCTCTCTTCATCTCCCACTTTTCTACCTCCCTCTCCCTTTCTCCTCCCCCTTCTCTTCTTTTCTCTCTCTCCCCTTCTTTCCTTTCTGTTATTTTCCTTTCTCTCTACCCCCCTCTCTTTCTCCCTATCTATTTATCTCTCTCCTCCTCCTCCTCTTCTTTCCTCTCTCCCCTCTCTCTTTCTTCCTCAACCTTCCCCCCCCCATCCTTCCCAGTCTTTCTTACATTTCTTTTTCCTCCTCACTCCCCTCTTTCCTCCCTCCCTCATCCCTTTCTCTCTCTCTCTCTCTCTGTCCCCCTCTCTCGTCTTTCTCTCTCCCCCTTCTCTTCCTTCCTCTCCCCTCCCTTTCCTTTTCACTATCCCCCTATCTCTTCCTTCCTCTCCCTTTTTATTTCCCCCTTCTCTTCTTTCATCTTCTATTCTCGCTTCCTCTTCTCTTCCTTCCTCTACCTTTGATTCCCCCCTACCTTTCGTCTCTTCTTTAATCTCTCTTTCTCTCTTCCCCTTCCCTTCTTTCCTCTCCCTTTCTCTCTCTCCCCTTCTCTTCTTTCCTCTCCCTTTCTCTCTCTCTCTCCATTCTCTTCATTCCTCTCCCTTTCTCTCTCTCTCGCCCTTCTTATCCTTACTCTCCCTTTTTCCCTCCACCTTCCATCTCGTCTTTCCTCTCCTTTCTCTCAGCCTTCTCTTCTTTCTTCACCCTTTCTCGCTCCCTCTTCTCTTCCTTCCTCTCACTTTCACTCTCCCCCTTCCCTTCATTCATCTCCCTTTCTCTCTCCCCCTTCCCTTCATTCATCTCCCTTTCTCTCTCCCCCTTCTCTTCTTTCTTCTCCCTTTCTTACTCCCCCTTCTCTTCCTTCCTCTCTCTTGGATTCCCCCCCCCCCCCCCACCTTCCATCTCTTCTTTCCTTTCCCTTTGTCTTCCCCAAACTTTCCTTAACTTTTTTCCTCCACCTTTCCCCCTTCCCTTCTTTCCTCTTCTTTTCTCTCTCTCCCCTTCACTTCCTTCCTCACCCCTTGTCTGCCCCACCTTCCTTCTTTTCTTTCCTCTTCCTTTCTCTCTTCATCTCCCACTTTTCTTCCTCCCTCTCCCTTTCTCCTCCCCCTTCTCTTCTTTTCTCTCTCTCTCCCCTTCCTTCCTTTCTTTTCTTTTCCTTTCTCTCTACCCCCTTCTCTTTCTTCCTATCTCTTTATCTCTCTCCTCCTTCTCTTCTTTCCTCTCTCCCCTCTCTCTTTCTTCCTCATCCCCCCCCCCCCATCCTCTCTTACATTTCCTTTTTCCTCCTCACTCCCCTCTTTCCTCCCTCCCCCTCCTTAACACCATTCTCTCTCTCTGTCTTCCCCTCTCTCTGTCTCCTCTTCCCCCTCTCTCCCCCTCCCTCTCTCTCATCTTCCCCCTTTCTCCTCCTCCCCCTCTCTCCCCCTCCCTCTATCTCCTCTTTCTCCCTCCCTCCCTCTCTCCTCTTCCCTCTCTCTCCCCCTCCCTCTCTCTTCTCTTCCTCCTCTCTCCCCCCTCCCTCTCTCTCCTCTTCCCCCTCTCTCCCCCTCCCTCTCTCTCCTCTCCCCCCTCTCTCCCCCTCTCTCTCTCTCTCCTCTTCCCCCTCTCTCCTCCTCGCCCTCTCTCCCCCTCAATTCCTCTCCTCTTCCTCCTCTCCCCCTCCCTCTCTCTCCTCTTCCCCCTCTCCCCCCTCCCTCTCTGTACTCTTCCCCCTCTCTCCCCCTCCATCTCTTTCCTCCTCCCCCTCTCTCTCATCTTCCCCCTCTATCCCCCCTCCCTCTCTCCCCCTCCCTCTCTCTCCTCTTCCCCTTCTCTCCCCCTCCCTTTCTCTCTCCTCTTCCCCCTCTCTCCCCCTCCCCCTCTCTCCCCCTCCCCCTCTCTCCTCTTCCCCCTCTCCCCCCTCCCCCTCTCTCCCCTCCCCCTCTCTCCTCTTCCCCCTCTCCCCCCCTCCCTCTCTCTCCTCGTCCCCCTCTCTCACCCTCCCTCCTTCTCTCTTTGCTCTCTCCTTCTTTCTCTGTCAGTTGGTAGCAGTCACAGACCCCGGACGGCACTGCATGGAAATGGAGCCAGAATGGTCTCATATAAAGTGATTGGCTTTTACCGGAGAAAAATCCTTCTCTGTCCTTTGTCCTCATGTCATGTAAATTCATCACAGTATGAAATTAGAAATCTTTTGCACTCTGCGTGATATATTTGAGTTCTGACGAATATTTGAAGTAAAACTTTAAACAATAAACAAAATCCGTAAACAAGCATTTTAGAAGAGAGTTTCGGCGCCTGAAGGAAAGTAGAAAAGTTCAAATACTCACAAAAGATTGATTTTATCTGATTATTGGCGATTCACGCCTTCTTCTGCAGTAAGCATGGAGACTGTAGTGAATCAAGCAGGTTTCCCTGCAGGTGCTGAAATGTTTTACAATGAGTTCCAAAGAAAAGTCTCTGCATTCCCAAAAAGAAAAATACAATCTCATTGTGGCATGGGCAATATCCATGGCATGCTATTGCACTAGACAAGCATCTCCGTCCTAAACAAATAAACTGCAATCTATCAACATTTTTAAAGCTCCAGCATAAGTGTATATTTTCTGAATACAAGAGTAATGTGTATTCTTCCTTGGATCTTGGTGTGCTTCGTGTATTTCTTCCAGACCTGTGCAGAAATCAGTGTGAAAATTTTCCTCTGTGCGGGAGCTTCCTGTAATAAAGACCACTCACTGCTGCTCTCTCTCCTTGTGCAGAGGGGCTGGTCTGGTCTCCGCCCCCTTCACTAGTTTTCAGCATGCAGACTGTAGCGGGTGGAGCCTGTTTGGTCCCTCCTACAGCTCTGATCTCCCCCTTTGTGCAAGGCGACTGGTCTTGTCTCTGCCCCCTTCACTTATTTTCAGCCGGCAGACTGTAGAGGGTGGGGCCTGTGTGGTCCCTCCTACAGCTCTGCCCTGTGCACAGAGGTGATGTGACTGCTACATTTACATAGCAATACCTGGGCTTGTACTCACACAAAATTGATCCTGATCCTTTTGAGTTATTACCACTTGACCTCCGGAAGATGGTACCCGCAGATCAGCTCCCACTGTGTATAATCACAGCATGAGTGGGCCGCTGGCAAGGCGTGTGCCCACCCTCTACCGAAAGTGTCGTATCACATACTAGGTAAGTGATCCGGCGCAGCAGTGCCACTTAAAGTAGAACTATGGAAAAAACATTTTTCATTTTGGATAGAGTAAGGGAGGGTCAGTTTTTTGGCCATCTGTGTCTTATTGGGATAAATTTCCCTTCACTTCCTGTTTCATAGCCAAATCGGAAGTGAGAGGAAATACCTGAAAATTAAGGGAATCCCTTAGTGGGCCCATGAGTCACCAGAACTAGTGTCCTCCTTGGAAGAATTTTCCTATTGCTTTTCCGGGGACAACCCAAAATTAGGGATTTTCTTTTGCTTTTTTTTATGATAATGGTAAACAGGATAAATAGAGAAGGGGGAATCTCCTTAACGGGGGCACAGACAGCAATAAAAACTGTCAGGTGTTCTAATCCATCTCCACTGTATCCAAAACTAACAAAAAAAGTTTTGCTGTCATTTAGACCCCGTTCACACTGGGGCGACCTGTCAGGCGACCTGGTCGCCTGACAGGTCGCCGTAGGTCGCCTGCCATAGAGAAGCTGTGGACCCGTTCTAATAGGAGCGACACAAGTCGCTCCGACTTAGAAAAAGGGTCCGGAGCTTTTTTGGGGCGACCTGGAGCGACCTGCATTGACTTCAATGATATGAAGTCCGTGCCGGCCGCTTCAAGGTCGCTGTGCGAGCTGCGCACCGCGACCTGTGAGGTCGCCCCGGCAAGTAGCGTTGCCCCAGTGTGAACGGGGTCTCACTGGAATTTAAACAGTATTTGTTTTTCTTTGTAAATGTCAGTATTGTTGTAGTAGGCTGTACACATTGAACAGTTGCACCACTTCAGGTTTAAGGCATCCCCTGGCAGGCTATTTAAAGGCTTTATTAAAATTGATGCTCTCAAATTTAATTCTTTCTAAAAACATGTTTTTGTATTTGTGCATGGCCCCCAGGTCAGTGCCCAATCCCTAGTATAATAGCCCAAAAAAATGTCTATACACCAATGTAACCGGGTGCTGCCGGCTAAGGCTCTCACTTGCCAACATAACCCCCCCCCCCCCTTACAGACAGCCTCAAATTGGAAATTGGATAGGTGGTGAGAGCTGTGTGCTGCGTGTGTGAGTGTGCAGCCCTGCTCCCCCCCCCCCTCATGCAGCATGGGCCATTATGCGGCAGGAGGAGGATACAGCTGCTGCTGTGTGCACTAGGACATGTAGTCCCTTAGAAACCTGCTGCACAATGTGGATGACTGACATGAACTACAGATCCCAATCAGCTAAGGAACCCAGTAGGAGTTAGGGGAATGTTTCCTCCAATATTACCTGGGAAAGTTTGAGGTTTTTGGGTGCCAGAGCCGGAGGCGAGAGAACTGCTGCAGACCAGCTGTAGAACACTGAGGAGCCTGACTGAAGGAGGGAAGTGAACCCAGTGACTAGAGGGGTTGAGAATGCTTGATGTAGTATGGCATCGGCTGCTTTATCCACCAACAATGCCTACAGCTGTATCCTGAGATTGTTGAGAGAGCTAACGACCCATTGCTAATACTGTTGGCAGAGACTTGTGCAACTGAGAGCAGGACACCAGCTACACATCTCACATGCTGCATTTACACTAGCCCTACACAGAACCTCCCTAAGATGTATACTGCACCTATACTAACGTTATACCACAGTTCTACTGGACTGTTACTGTGTCTGACCTACATCTAGTTTACATCTGCCTAAAGGCTATACCACATCTGCAGCCTACACTTACTACATTCAGATTTGTCAGGACTATTATTAAGTGTACCAACACTTCTTAAAGGGCCCCAATGATCGCCGGCAGAAGAAACATCTTAGGGACTGCCCCTGTCATATAACTTGTCCACTAATTCTGGCCTAGCATTGCCACTGTTAGTGCACTTTGACAAATTTAGGTCCTGGGGTTTGTTAAAGCAAGTCTTAGTACTGATCACTGCTGCACTGCCTTATTACAGTTTATGCTGATTTGGGTGGCGAGTGCCATCCCAATTTTTTTTTAATTTAATGATTATCTTGCATACTCAAGTGTATCATCACTGTCATTATTCATTTTATCGCTTTATCTTTCCATGCTCATTATTTACTTCATTGGATGATTTACGTTTTTGGGGGTTATATCACACAAACCCTTGTTGGTATTACATTTAATAGGTAATGACAGATACAGATAACAAACGTAATAATATTAGAAAATATACTAAAGAGTATTTAACTAAAGAAGTCTTTTCCCCACAGAGTCCCCCGTTTGTACGGCGTGGCATGATGATCAAATCAGAGGCCTGTATAATGCAGCTCTAGAGACAAGACTTACTCTTCCATGTTTTTGCTATGGTATATACAAAACTAAATATAAACTAAAAATAATCAGCTCGAACAATCCTGAGTAAATACTAATAATTGCAGCTGAACACTCAAGGCCAATTACACAACATCTCCAAATAAGCTAATAAATGAAAATAATGCAGCGCAAGAAAAAGAAAAAACATATAAATCTTATAAAATATATAACAGAAAGTCCAAAAAAATTCCATAAAAAATTCATAAAAACGATCCTGGATGGTGCAAAGTGGTGTCTCTAGACCACACACACACAGATGGCCACTCACCTTAGGACCATGTAAGGTCCAACAGTACAAACAAATGGCCACTGCCCCCACCTATAACTGGCCTTCCCAGCTAGAAGCACATGGAAAGGCAATATATGTCAAACAAAAGCAAAGGAAATTCCCGGATCAACTTATTAACCAGCCTGCAACCAATTGAATTATCCTGTCTAACAGTTTGCGTTAAAAACAGGGGTTTAGTTTCCACTCATTACAGAATATATATATATATATATATATATATATATATATATATATATATATATATATATATATATATATAGATTCTATGTAGGAATATAGGTTCTATGTAATCTAAGTAAAAAAATGATATAAATTGAATTTGAGTACAGTGAGTGTTGCATGACTAAATAGTCAGTCAAAATATCACAGAAATAAAAACTGAAAAATGGCCTGGTTATGAAGGGATGCTACAGGCTGGTGCTGAAGTGATTAAACTGTGTATTCTATAATTCATCTTCTAGAATAGATTTTACAACATTAAAAGTATAACTAAAGGCAAATCTTTTTTAGTTTTTGATAGAGTTGAGAGGGATTATCCTCTCTATTTGTTATTTGTCCTGTCTACCATTATCATTGAAAGTGAAAGTTAAAGAAAATCCCTAGAAAAATAATAGAGGGTAAATCTTCCAATGGGCACTCTAGTTCTGATGCTCTGGGATAAGAGGGTTTGGGGGGGCCAGGGATTTTCCTTATTTGCAGGGATTTCCTCTCACTTCCTGTTTGGCTATGGTACAGAATGTGAAGAGAAATCTCCCCAATAGATCACAGATGTCAAACAAGAACCTTACAAGGGTTATAATGCCCCCTTGCTCTATCCAAAATGAAAAAAAAAATAGTTTTTCTATAGTTTTAGGCCCCTTTCACACTTAAAGTAAAATATATGGGGGTGACCAGCGCTATGGACTAATCACAGAGACTCTTATGGATAGGAAGCAGCCACCAACCAACCCCTAAATAAATAGGGGTCACAATAGTATAAGGGAGAAATAAAGGTTGGAGTCGGCGCTACCTTTGAGTATAAATACTTTAAAACCGTGTGAGGAATAAAGTGCCAGTGCAAGGTGCATATAAAACAATGCTTACCATGTGAATAAAATATAAATGGATATGTTTAAAAAAGATATCTCAAAGTGCTTAAAAAATATATTTAATGTGAAGTGACAGAAGTGTATAAATTATTGTTATGAGATAAAAGATAATAAATATTTAGCCAGGGAATAGTCTCATATAAACGCTGTGCTCAAAAAGTGAAGGTGAGTATGGTGAGCTTGAGGTGCTCGGGATCCTGTCTCCTGTCTCCCGTGTCGGAGCACCAATATGGAGGCGAATACATTGTTGGTTGCTTAGATACTATTGGCTATTTAATGACTGGGAGGTTGAGTGACGGACACCGCTCCAGTAGACGTCCAATGACGAAACGCATAGGGCGGTACTCTGCGTCAACGTCACTTCCGGTCTGCAGTCTGCCGTGGTTGGAACGCGGAAGCTTCCCGGCGCTGCGCCTAACACTCTGAGACGATCAGCTAACTCCTCACCTTGAGTTACTACATATTATTTTGCATTCTCAACGGAATATATTGCACTATGGGGGTTTTTTATGTTTGAGCACCTAGATGGGACCCGCCTATCTGTAAGGATTTTCAGGAACCAGACCTGGAAGCTTCGGACTGGAAAAAATCCCCCATGAACATTCTAAAACCACTATTGGCTATATGTGTAAAGGGTGAGTGCGACCTCTAGTGGAAAGTGGATCCATGAGCACCTCGAGCTCACCATACTCACCTTCACTTTTTGAGCACAGCGTTTATATGGGACTATTCCCTGGCTAAATATTTATTATCTTTTATCTCATAACAATAATTTATACACTTCTGTCACTTCACATTAAATATATTTTTTAAGCACTTTGAGATATCTTTTTTAAACATATCCATTTATATTTTATTCACATGGTAAGCATTGTTTTATATGCACCTTGCACTGGCACTTTATTCCTCACACGGTTTTAAAGTATTTATACTCAAAGGTAGCGCCAACTCCAACCTTAATTTCTCCCTTATACCCTTTCACACTTGTGTGACTTGCCTTGTAACTTGGGACTGCAAAGTCGCATGACGAGTTGTACCCCACGATTTCCAATGAGTACCATTCATATCTGTGCTACTTCACGTCGCAACAACTTCAAAGTGGTCTCTGCACTATGTTGGTACAACTTTGATGCGACTTGAGGTCCATAGACCTCAAGATTACACAGGCATTGCTTCAAGTCACGTCAAAGTCGCACGACTTTCAGGTCGTACAAGTGTGAAAGGGGCCTAAATAGAACAAAACCTTGTATCTGATTGTGCTATCAAGGTAACAGAAAAGTAATTGTCACATTGTAGAAGCTGCACACTGCCCTCTGTCTCTTCTCACTCATGATACCACACTGAACATTCCTCTAAACTGAATACTTACCATTCCTGCTTTAATGTAAAAATGAAATATGCCCGCTGTACATTTATTTTGTTTAACTGCGATCACTGATGCGGCAGCATGTCAAAAGATGGGAAACATTTTTATTTATTTATTTGGTGAGCTGCAGAGCTTTACAAACTTTAGAGCCCACATAAAATTACTCAACCTTAAAGGGAAGGGGAATATATTTCTGTCTTTTCTCTCTCTCTGTTTTCTATGGTATCCACTTTAGAAAGAACACACAGGGTTTTGTAGATCATTAACTTTAGGCATTTAAGTTGTGCAAATCAAAATTTACATGCATATGAAAGTTAAATGTAGAGATGGAAGAACTTCTCACATTCCATTCAACGGGGGATCTGCCGATTCAGACCTGCAATATGTTTTGCAATAGTGGGATTGATGGAATTTTATCTTTCTTTTTTTGGTAAAATAGTCTTTTTGAGAGGTTATGAATGACCCAGTTTAGGGCTGTATGACTTTTTACAGGTGGGTCTATAAAGTGGTCCTGTAGCTTAATTATTTAGTAAAATGCAAAAGAGGAGGATGTGCCGAGTAAGTTGATACCCAACATGTCAAGCCTTAAAATTGTGCAAGCCAGTGAAACAGGGATAACCTTTGGTACCCCCTAAATTGTCCAAATCATTGTTCAAAATCATTTACAGATCATCATTTTAGACTTAAAGTATAACTGTAGTTTTTGGCCCTGTCTGCCTATCAGAGGAGCTGCGGACAAATATTTATTGCTCTCTGTCTATTAGAGAGCAGCATCTGTTAGTGAGGTCTGCTCATTGTGCTCAGTATGCAATTAATTATGTCTGGAGAGTGTTTCACACTGGTCCAATAGGGAGCCATGTTGGACAGTGGGAGGAAACCTGACGAATGGATACATACAGTGGGTACGGAAAGTATTCAGACCCCCTTAAATTTTTCATCTTTGTTATATTGCAGCCATTTGCTAAAATCATTTAAGTTCATTCTTCTTCCTCATGAATGTACACATAGCACCCCATACTGACAGAAAAACACAGAATCCTTGACATTGTTGCATATTTATTAAAAAAGAAAAACTGAAATATCACATGGTCCTAAGTATTCAGACCCTTTGCTCAGTATTTAGTAGAAGCCCCCTTTTGATCTAATACAGCCAGGAGTCTTTTTGGGAAAGATGCAACAAGTCTTTCACACCTGGATTTGGGGATCCTCTGCCATTTCTCCTTGCAGATCCTCTCCAGTTCTGTCAGGTTGGATGGTAAACGTTGGTGGACAGCCATTTTTAGGTCTCTCCAGAGATGCTCAATTGGGTTTAAGTCAGGGCTCTGGCTGGGCCATTCAAGAACAGTCACGGAGTTGTTGTGAAGCCACTCCTTCGTTATTTTAGCTGTGTGCTTAGGGTCATTGTCTTGTTGGAAGGTAAACCTTCGGCCCAGTCTGAGGTCCAGAGCACTCTGGAGAAGGTTTTTGTCCAGGATATCCCTGTACTTGGCCGCATTCATCTTTCCCTCGATTGCAACCAGTCGTCCTGTCCCTGCAGCTGAAAAACACCCCCACAGCATGATGCTGCCACCGCCATGCTTCACTGTTGGGACTGTATTGGACAGGTGATGAGCAGTGCCTGGTTTTATCCACACATACCGCTTAGAATTAAGGCCAAAAAGTTCTATTTTGGTCTCATCAGACCAGAGAATCTTATTTCTCACCATCTTGGAGTCCTTCAGGTGTTTTTTAGCAAACTCCATGCGGGCTTTCATGTGTCTTACACTGAGGAGAGGCTTCCGTCGGGCCATTCTGCCATAAAGCCCCGACTGGTGGAGGGCTGCAGTGATGGTTGACTTTCTACAACTTTCTCCCATCTCCTGACTGCATCTCTGGAGCTCAGCCACAGTGATCTTTGGGTTCTTCTTTACCTCTCTCACCAAGGCTCTTCTCCCCCGATAGCTCAGTTTGGCCGGACGGCCAGCTCTAGGAAGGGTTCTGGTCGTCCCAAACGTCTTCCATTTGAGGATTATGGAGGCCACTGTGCTCTTAGGAACCTTAAGTGCAGCAGAAATCTTTTTGTAACCTTGGCCAGATCTGTGCCTTGCCGCAATTCTGTCTCTGAGCTCTTCAGGCAGTTCCTTTGACCTCATGATTCTCATTTGCTCTGACATGCATTGTGATCTGGAAGGTCTTATATAGACAGGTGTGTGGCTTTCCTAATCAAGTCCAATCAGTATAATAAAACACAGCTGGACTCAAATGAAGGTGTAGAACCATCTCAAGGATGATAAGAAGAAATGGAAAGCACCTGAGTTAAATATATGAGTGTCACAGCAAAGGGTCTGAATACTTAGGACCATGTGATATTTCAGTTTTTCTTTTTTAATAAATCTGCAACAATGTCAAAAATTCTGTGTTTTTCTGTCAGTATGGGGTGCTATGTGTACATTCATGAGGAGGAAGAATGAACTTAAATGATTTTAGCAAATGGCTGCAATATAACAAAGAGTGAAAAATTTAAGGGGGTCTGAATACTTTCCGTACCCACTGTAGGCTTTGGTGCAGTCTTGGTGATTGGAAGAGGCAGGTGGGATACTGTATAAAAGCCAGGAGCACATGTGTTGCGGAGTCTTTGGCTGGAGAGCAGAGTCCCGGAGGGAGGATGGTGGCTGCCTCCTTCTTTGTAGCAGTACCATGTGGCTTCAGGAGGTCCTCCTGAGGCCAGAGTAATGGAGCTGAACCCAGAGGTCCAGAAGAGCTGACTGAGGGGGAGACTGGATCACTTCCCACAGCAGGCCGGCCTATCCATGATGGTGGCTGCTACCACATGAGGCACAGACGCTGATACAGAGGATTTCATTGCTGACCAAGGCACCTCTAGCCCTGCAATGACTCCTATAATACATGTCACAGTGAGTAATTAGCCCCATGCTGCCCCTTCTCCAGCATCTACTGAATCACTGATTGGGAGGACATGTGAAGACCTTATCCTGACACCATGAGTGACTTTCTGGCCACCACAGATGCATGTGAGAAGGGGGCCCACAATCCATATATCACCCCCTACTAATTTCCCTTCCATGATAGCCACTTTTTTCCACAATGCTGTCCACTGGTCTGGCCCAAACAGCTGCACAGATCACCTCCTCCATCCATGCTGAACTGCAGCATTTGGGATCATGGATGGAATTTATGGAAAAGAAGGCTGATCATTTTGTATCCAGAATTACCAAAACACTTCTAGAGTACAGTACATCCAGGATCAGTTTGGAAACTGCGTTGTCCAAAATAGATGACCTTGAAAACCGTTCAAGACGATACAACTTCAGAGTCAGAGGACTCCCTGAATCAGTGAAAGAAGTTAACCATGCAATTCACTCCTTCATCAAGGACTTCATCCCAGACATCCCAGAACACCGTTTGGAATTGGACAGAGTGCACAGTGCCTTGCAACCAATGTGATCCAGCGGTCTACCAAGAGACATTAAATTTAAACCCTACTTTTATTCTGTTAAGGAAGAGATCATGAAATTGTCCAGGAATTCAGATGGGATCAATATTCAGGGACATTAGGTCAAAGTCATTGCGGACCTCTCCCCCTTTACCGTAGCAAGAAGTTGTTTTCTGAAACCCCTCCTTCAAGTTCTGGCTAAAAAGGACATAACATACAGATGGTCTTTTCCATTTCGTCTGAACTTCTCATATCGGAACAAGGCCCACAGCTTCTCATCATTCTCAGAAGATCAGAATGCCTTCTCCTACACCTGCGGCTGATTACCCAAGTGACCCCTCCTCCTTTCACCTCCAGGGGTCCCTCATTTTTCAAGATGTCTTTTTCCTCCTAGTCCACTTACTTCGGTTTGGCAGAAACAACAACCAAAGAGGTCAAGGGATTCTCTACTACCCTGAGGAAGTCATCTGGATTAAGGACAACTGGATCCTGTTTAGATCTTTCTGGAACTGATCTTTCAGACGGCCTTCCTCTCCCCACGAATCATGCTAGCTTTTAGCATGAACTTACCTCTTTGTTTACTAGGGGACTCCTCTAAGGTTCAAGGTTCGGGCACGATTGCGACAATGGAATCTGGATCCACTCACATGCCTGGACCAGCACCAGGCTCAGCCTCTCAGCAAGCCACTGAGCTGTCCGCTGTCCAGTGAATGAAGGGGGGGGCAGAGAGGTGCTGACTGGCAGTTACCAGCTCTCTCCTCACGAAGCTCTGAGAACCGAGCGATCTGTGGTAATTGATTGCTCAATCTCAGTGTTAGAGGCGCCTGGGGAAAGATGCAGAATCCACCTAGGTAAGTATGATCCTTAAAAAAAAATAAATAAATAAACCATTACATCTCTTTTAAGTTGCTTGAAGCTCATATCATGGAATGAACCATTGTAAAGAGACTTTTAATGAGTTATGACAAAATCTAAAATGATTGATGACATATATTTAATGTATTTCATTTGTTTATTTTTTGGTTTGTGTAAATATGTTGGCTCTACACTGTGTTTTTTTTTTGTTATCACTTCCTGCTTCAGTCACTGCAGAGGAGATTGAGGAACTGATGTTCCTCGATCTCCTCCCGCTTGCCATCCTGAAGCTGGTGGATGTGGTCTCAAGCTCCCGGTAAGAGTGGGAGAGCCTAGGAAACATCTGGACCAGTTTAACTTCCCGGCTGTGAGGCGGTTGAGAAAGCTGTTTAAACAAAGTGTAGCGCAGTGTGGTGGGCAGTAAACACACAGAATCAAAGTCAGGCACCAAAGTTATATTATAGAAAGGTTCAACACAACCTATTCAGGCCGTCTGAAGCCACCTAGGAACTGGGACAGCAGTCTGAAGAGATGAAGATGCCAACAGTATCGGCAACGAGAAGTGGAATGTGGCCTAGCCAGTCCACACCCAAAGGGAAGGTTTCCTAAAGAAAGGCAGATGTAGTCCCTGCACTGTCCCTCCCTTTAAGCACTGTCCCTGCCAGACGGGGATCCTGTCCTTATGCTAGCCATTTACGTAAAGAGTGCAAAACCTGGAAGCCAGAGTCTTGAATCCTCACATAAAGAGTGTAAAACCTGGGAGTCATAAATACTATTCCTGTTTAAGTCACGTGGTGCGTGATTTAACATGTAAGGCGGGCCTGAGGAATCATAGTCAGAAAGTGATGCCAACTCAGGAAGAACGGTACCCCTGTGATTGCTAATAGTGTTTTTCTTTAATGTAAATGCAGTTTTAATTATAAAAAAATATTCCCATACAATATTACACTATTGGCGGCATCTTCTTTATCTTGAAATGGCAAAAGAGTAACTGAACATCACATGGGTAAGGTGCCCTTGACCAGTACCCAATGCCCCAGGAAAAACATCTGACAGAATACGAGCAGCCTCGTGAGGGGGAGGCCATACTACAAGCACAAAGAGGATCCCTTCACTTGATATCGGCTGGAGTGCACCAAGTTGGGTATGATTTTACATGCGTTGTATATCATATCACTAAGGTGAGGGGACTGAAAGCACAGAGGTGAACATGGAAGATCTTTTGGATAAGAATCTCACATTATACAAATTTGGTAAACTGTCACTTATATTAGTATGAATTGGCACAGTTTAACACTTGATGAATATTAGTATTGTAACTACAGTGATATTTAAGTTGCTTTAGTGTGTAATTTCACTTTTATATCTGTAGAGACTGGCATCACGTATTAACCTCATAACTTTTATGAATTGTGCTGACACAGTTTTGTGCAGCAACCTTTTGATTACTGCTTTTCATTGTTAAATTATTTATTGGTTACATTTTGGGAGTTAATATGTTTGAGTTGGTAGCGCAGGAGTTATTCACAAACACAGTTAAAGTGATTGTAAAGCCCTGCTTACCTGCTCTGTGGAGTTGGTTTTTCACAGAACGGCCCGGATCCTCTTCTTCTCAGGTCCCTTTTCAGCTCTCTTGGCTCCTCCCTTCTGTTGAGTGCCCCCACAGCAAGCAGCTTGCTCTCTCTCCTGATTGGCTGACTAACTTTGATTGACAGCAGCAGGAGCCAATCACGCTGCTCTGTTGTCTTAGGCTCTTAGCCAATGAGGAGTGGAGTCCCGGGCAGCTCAGACACTCCTGCAACATAGCTGAATAGAGATGGGCTCAGGTACAGTAAGTATTAGTGGGGCTGAGGGGGGCTGCTGCACACAGAAGTTTTTTGTATCCTAATGCAAGATAAAAAATAACTTCTGCCTTTACAATCCCTTTAAATGGACTCTGCGTGACCCAAGATGGCTGCTATCTCCCTGTGACCCCCAGGAAGTCAAAGAGGGACTGAGTTCCTCACAACTGCCTTCCCCTTCTGCATTGCTGCTTCCATTGACTGCCACCTGCAGTGGGGAGTACAGATTGCACCTGCCTACAAACAGGCACAATCTGATGGCTGCTTTTGCACTACATATGTTTAAAAAGCTGAACTAGCTAATGAATATAGAGCTGCTTTATTTGTGTCTTTTATATATGCCTGGTTTTCAATTTTACAGGGGATTTTTTTCTTGCAACAATACTGGAGCTGCACTATATATACCCTTCTGCGGCACAGCTAACCATACTTCCCTTTTTGTTCTCATTCTGTTTATTTTCTGCACAGGGCAGAAGAGTCTTTCATGCGATTCCCTTGCCAGGCACAGCCATTCCCGTCCATATTTTGACAGACTCTCTTCATCATGCTAGGAATTCATATTGGAACATGTCAACGAGATGGAATTCAATGTTCTGCATGCTCAAGTGGCCATTAGACAAGGCGAAGGAGGTGTGATGCACGATTATACTCTTGTACGTGCGTTTAGCCAAGAATTATTTACTTGCACCTTTTTTTTTTTTTTTCGACGTCGGCAAAACTGAAAGACATCTGCTTTCAGCTAATTCCCATCGAGACTCCTATGTAGGGTACATCCTCTGACACGTACAATTGAGCCAGGACTTCTGTCTCATCAGGCTGCTGAAGACCATCTGGACCCAGGGAGAAAAAAAGAATATTTCAAACAGCAATAAAAAATAAAAAAAAAGATAACTGTGCTCGTTCCTCAGAGAGGAACACTCAGCAAAAGTTCACAAAAAAAGGATTTCTCCGGGGGATGCCGCTACCCATAAAGGATGTTTTAGAAAATAGACTACGAGGACCTTTTTTACGTTTTTTTTCAGCCATAAAGCAAGTCAAATTCCAACAGATTAACCGTGCTTAAACAGATGCCTTACTGTACATTTCAGATGATTGCCGAGAATTAACTACAAGACACAATGCTTTTCACATCTGGCCCGTGCATTGTGTGCTTTCCAGCACTCCAGTCGGAAAAAGGAATAGATGCCGATCATAAAGCATGCATAGCGTGTAATAAAACACATGGCTGAACTAAATGTGTGATTTGTGGGGAAATGAGAAAGAAGTATATAAAAGCTTGCAGAAAAGACGCAGAATGCTCAGAGTGCATTGAAAAGGACTGGGCAGAATAGGGGGTTAAAGTGCCCAGTATGAAGAGACCAGCGTGCCCCCTTTTCAATGCAGAGACCATCGTGCCCCCTTCAATGCAGAGACCATTGTGTCCCCTTTTAAGCAGAGACCAGTGTGCCCCCTTTTAAGCAGAGAACATCCTGCCCCCTTTCAATACAGAGATCATCGTGCCCCCTTCAATGCAGAGACCAGCGTGCCCCCATTCAATGCAGAGAGACCAGCGTGCCCCCTTTTAATGCAGAGACCAGCGTGCCCCCTTCAATGCAGAGACCAGCATGCCCCCTTCAATGCAGAGACCAGCGTGCCGTGCCCCCTTTTAATGCAGAGACCAGCATGCCCCCTTTAATGCAGAGACCAGCATGCCCCCTTCAATGCAGAGGCCAGCGTGCCGTGCCCCCTTCAATGCAGAGAGACCAGCGTGCCCCCTTCAATGCAGAGACCAGTGTGCCGTGCCCCCTTCAATGCAGAGAGACCAGTCAGTGCACTAACCTGCAGCGGCGGCTTCTCCTCCGTCCCCCGGCGTCTTCTCGAGTCCTCCCGCCTCCTCCTCGGCCAATGGCATGAACTCGCCTTTCAGCCAATTAGGAAGCGGGTCTCGGACCCGCTTCCTGATTGGCCAGGAGGAGGATCCGTGTGACAATAGCGAATTTTCATTTGCTATTGTCACACAAATGGGTGGACTAGCACCCCGTGTCCACCCTTTTCTGAAGCCTATTAGAGCCTCTGGCTCTAATTAGGTGATTCATGAAAAAAAAAAAAAAAAACATGAATGATACATCCCCGCCGGCGGGCCGTAGTTTGAGGACCCCTGATCTAGAGGATGGGATAAACAGCTCAATTTCAGTATTTGCGGGCGATACTAAATTAGGCAGAGCAATAACTTCTACACAGGATGTGTAAACCTTACAAGAAGACCTGAACAAAATAATGGGGTGGGCATCTACATGACAAATGGAGTTTAATGTTGGAAAATGTAGGGTAATGCATTTGGGTGCCAGAAATACGAATGCAAGTTACTCACTAGGAGGAGAACCTTTGGGAGAATCTAAGATGGAAAAGGACCTGGGGGTCCTAGTAGACAACAAGCTCAGCAATGGCATGCCAAGCTGCTGCAAGTAAAGCAAACAGAATACTGGCATGTATAAAAAAGGAGATTTACTCCAGAGATAAAACAATATTTCTCCCACTCTACAAGACTCTGGTCTGGCTGCATCTCGAGCATTGAACTTATTTTCTCTGGAGAGGAGACGCTTGAGAGGGGAAATTATATAAATGTACACATGCCTCTGATGCCTTCACTTCCCCTCTTAGGCTGGGTTTCATGTCTCTCGTGCCTCATTGACCTTGAGATGATTAAGGTATAAGGTTTTGTACAGATTCCTTAATTGATATTCTCACTATATATATGTTCTGGTGCAATAATGTCTAAATCCCTTTCTCCCTCTCTAGATACTTTATAGCATCCAATACCCCTGATGAATGGACGGAGGTCCAAGAAACGCGTCAAGATTACCTAAAAACTCGGATGCAATAATTTATTCTCTTATTCTAATTATTTATTAATTGATAGATACAGTGATTCCATATTGAAATGAATTTTCAGAGATCATATGTGAGATTCCATGTTAGTGTATTTATATCTTCAACATGAATTGTATACTGTTTAATATATATTTTTAAAAATTATCTAATAAATATATGAACTGTACAATAATTATCTACTGAATAATATATATGAACTGTACATCTGTATGTTTTATAGAATAAATTATTATTTTCTTTTATTACATGCCTCATTTAAAGTCCCGCTACTCTGGTTCTTTTTTTTGCATACATTATAGGGATGGAGGCTACTTAAAGAGGTTGTAAACCAAAAAAATTTTTTTTTTTCTTTACATCCTGAAAGAGAAAGACATAATGAGCTAGTATGCATCGCATACTAGCTCATTATGAAATACTTACCTTAGAACGAGCCCCCGCCGTGCCGCCCGCTTACCTCTATGACGGGCGACATGTCCAGTCGCCCGTCTTCCGGGATCGCGGCATCCGGCCATCTGATTGGCCGGAGCCACGGTGACGTCACTCCCGCGCATGCGCGCGGGAGCCGACGGTCACGGCACGGGGCTCTGAAGGAACGGCACGATCGGCCGTTCCTTCAGAGTGCATGCGCCAGTGACGTCACTGGCTGCATGTAAGGTAAATATCTCCTAAACGGTACATGTTTAGGAGATATTTACAGTACCTATAGGTAAGCCTTATCATAGGATCACCTATAGGTAAAAGTGTCAGAGGAGGGTTTACTTCCTCTTTAACTATAGTCCATGTGGCAGATCGAAACTTTGTTTTTCCTTTCGCTAAACAGTAGGGGTACAAGAGGGGTGTGGGCTACACTTCACTGCATGTTTTTGGATCACCTCAGCACTTCGTTTAAGAAGAATTGAGCATGGAGCACTTTATAGGAAGAAGGAGGATTATGAAATGAACTGTTTTTGACTTTATAATGATTAGATAATATTTAATTTCACAGTTCACTTGTAATATCATTTTGAATGTATTGCAGTTTTGATATGTATGGTACACTGTATGCGCTGTGGTGTAAGTTGGTAGTATTGTTTCTATTGGTGTTTAAACACTTGTTGAACAGCAGCTGCAGGGGAGAGATACAGTACACGTATTTATCACGTAGCATGAGTTAATGCAATTGATTTATTAATGAGATAGATGTCCAGACATGACACAGATGCAACTATAAGAACTCTATATTTTAGAGGAACAGTTGAAAAAAAAAAGCTTTTGGCAGCCAATCCATGGAAACATATTAGATTGCCATTCCATATTTGTGGCCAACTGTAGTGACAAACAAGGAAATGAAGATGGCACAGCCAGCATTTGTAACACTTGTCAGGGGAAATCATTGGCAAGGAAACCAACTGGAGAGTAAAATTAAAAATTCAAGAACAACATGAAGATTCTGAGTCACATTGAAGCTTTAGTCCTTTGATCTCCACTTGTAATTTGAATGATCAACTGATATGTCCTTGGCTTTCCTCTTTGGAGCGGCTGGGGCAATTATGTTCATGTTTCTCCTTCAAACAACCATTCCATATTTATTCCACATCCAGTGAAATAATTGTGAATTTCTTCAAAAATAAACCAGTGCAGCGTTGACCAAACTCCAAGCCAACAGCTAAATACATAGATGAAATATGTACTGTATATGGCCTATGCCTGCCGTATATCCCTGTCCGTCCAGTCCCAAGCCTTGTACAGCTCTTCCTCACAGCACAGCCAGGCAGATGACGTAATTATGGCAGAACTTCACCCAAAAGAGGAAGTTCCACTTGTTTGCCTCCTCCCCTCTCCTCTTTAACAATTGGCACTAGGCCTAGGTGATCCGCGCGGGGGTTCAACCACCCCCCCCCTTGCCTGCAGCCTTCTGGCACACATCACAGGAAGACTGCTGGACCATTCACAAAGTGCAGCGTGGCTCATGCAGGCGTAGTGGGAAGCCGGTTTGCATTCTCTTAGTTAAAGTAGTTGTAAAGCCAGAAAAATGTTTTATCCTAATGCATTCTATGCATTAAGGTAAAAAGCCTTCTGAGTGCAGTAGCCCCCTAATACTTATCTGAGACCAATCTCGATCCAGCAAAGTTGCAGGACTGTCTCAGCAGCCCAGGACTCTCCCTCTTCATTGGCTGAGACAGCAGTGCGGCGCCATTGGCTCCCGCTGCTGTTAATCAAAGTCAGTGAACCAATGAGGAGAGAGAGGGGGCAGGACTGAACCGCGACTTCGTCTCTGAATGGACACAGAGCAGCGGCTCGGCTGTTTTACTGTGGGGGCACTCATCAGGAAGGGGGGCCAGGAGCGTCAGCGAGGGACCGAGAAGAGGATCATTAGGGCTGCTCTGTGCAAAACCATTACACAGTTAAGTATAACATGTTTGTTATTTTTAAAGAAAAAAAACGGAGACTTTAGTATAACTTCAAGATGCTGGCGCCTAGACACAAAGCCTATTGAATAACTGGCTCGGGTGAGGACAGCGCTGGATCCCTGGATAGGTAAGTGTCCTTATATTTAAAGTCAACATCTACTGAATTTTCATTTTTTGGGGGGAGACTGGAAGTCCACTTTAAAGAATGTAGAAGGGATGCAGTTACAATTGGTGGTCGAATTTCCGGTACTCAAAATTATAAACCAACCAAAAAGTGAGAAACACTGATTTATGGGCCCAACAAACCACTGTCTTACATATAATATCACAGATATCTCGTATATCAAAAAATTACCAGTAACTGCGTCTTGCAACATGAACAAAACTTCCCTGTATATATTTCTCTCATATAATATATAAGCTTTTTTGTCCAAAGTTTTGGGACATCTGCCTTTTAAACACACAATAACTTTAATGGCATCCCAGTCTTTGCTCGTAGGGTTTAATGTTGAGTTGGCCCACCATTTGCAGCTATAACAGATTTAACTCTTCTGAGAAGGCTTTCCACAAGGTTTAGGAGTGTGTCTATGGGAATGTTTGACCATTCTTCCAGAGGCGCATTTTTGAGGTCAGGCACTGATGAGGACGAGAAGGCCTGACTCTCTGTCTCCGCTCTAATTCCTCCCAAAGGTGTTGGGTTAATATTATGACTTTGTGCAGGCCAGTCAAGTTTCTTCACCCCAAACTCGCTCATCCATGTCTTTATGAACCTTGCTTTGTGCACTGGTGCGCAGTCATGTTGGAAAAGGAAGGGGCCATCCCAAAACTGTTCCCACAAAGTTAGGAGCATGAAATTGTCCAACATTACTTGGTATGCTGATACCTTAAGAGTTTCCTTCACTGGAACTACGGGGCATCCACAGTTCCTTCCGCCAAGCCACTGTAGGCCTCTATTCTACATCCAGCGCAAGAGTTCTTACATCAGGCATGTTATCTACCCCCTTCCCTATCACCACTGGGACCTGAAAGGGATGCCCCTTGTCCCACTTAGTGTCCCCCTTAGTTTTTCACTAGTGATTGAACCACTGGCACAAGCAATTAAAGCGCACCCAGATATAGTTGACCTATCAGTTGATCAAGTCCCCAACAAGATTGGCCTCTATGCCGATGACATAGTCACCTGGCTCACCGATCCTTTGAAATCCCTACCCCCATTCTGTGATCTCCTTCAGCAATTTAGTCAAATATCCATGCACAAATGAAATCACTCTAAATCAGCTATGCTAGGGGTCTCCCTATCCCAACAACTTAAGGCAGCTATTACTACCTCTTCTCTCCTTTCCTGGGCTCCCAACTTGGCCATGACGATTTTAGGTATTCAGCTGATTTCCCCCTCTACCTTACTTCTCCACACTAACATCTCTCTTCTGGGTCAGAAACTACAGAATATTGCCAGATCGCTCCTTTCCACCAATGCTTCTTGGGCAGGCCGTATAGCCCTGTCCAAGATGTTCCTTCTACCACAAGTCCTATATTTTCTCAGTACTCTACCACTGCCGATCCTACATGCGGATATAGTCACACTTCAGCGGATCATTAATTACTTTATTTGGGCAGCACGTTAACCATGCATCAAAGCCTCTTTGCTTTACACACCCAGGATCTATGCTGGCCTTGGATTCCCTGACCTCCGATAATACTACAAAGCCATAATGCTAGATTAAACCAAAAACTTATGGAACATGTCCTCATCATCACCTTGGACCCAGATTGAAGGGACAGCTTTTTGCCCACACGCCTTCAATTCTACTAGCTGTCATCTGGATGGGACATCACCCTCCTCGCTATTTCCTTCCAACAGTTAACGCTACAATATCCACTTGGAGATCGGTGCTACAAATCTCAGGCGAACTGCACATACAAATTCTTCACTCTCATTATCAGCTTTATCATTCTTATCTCCTAACTTAACCCTTTAGATGTGGTCCTCACAGGGCTTTCGAAAGATTGGTGACCTGTTCCAGCAGAACCAACTCCTATCCTTCCCCCAAATTAAGGACAGCTTTGATCTCTCCAATAAGGACTTTTAAATGTATTTAAGGTGCCGCCATATCTTTTCCTCCATCTCAACCTCACTTAACACTCGGACCAAGGATATCTTACAGTTCTTTACCTCGACCAACAACAAAACTCGTGGCATATGCTATTTCTATAGCCTTCTAACAAAACCAAATCTGGAAGAATGAAACTCAACTATATCCTACTGGGAATCCAAGCTACAAATCCAGATCTCCCCACCTGTCTGGTACTGTGCAAAAACATCTCCCACTGGGAAACCTCAATGAACATTCTGTACAGGTGGTATTGCACCCCTGTTAAACAAGCTTGAATTGTGACATGGATGGCAACATTTTTTCATATTTGGTGGGCAAGCCTGTCTCTGGATGTTTTCTAGACAGATACCCCTTTTTCAAGATGTTACTACCGTTCCTGTTGAGTTAACCCCACAAATGGCTCTTTTCAGACTAGACCTCTCGAACTGGCCCTCCAAATTTCACCCTATCATTAGTCATATACTCATTGCGGCTCGCTTATCTATTGCCCGGCTTTGGAAACAAGCCAATTCACCTACTCTCCGTAACACCATTGATATTCTTAACGATACTCTAACAATGGAATTCCTGTTTGCAAAGGCACAGCTGACACTTGATAAATTCTATTACCACTGGCAATTCTTGCTACAAGATCATAGAACTCTGCCTTGTCCTTGAACATGCACCAAATTACTTCATCTCAGTAAGGCTATTCACTTTGGGAGATCCTTATCCTATCCATTCCCTGGAATGAACTGAGCCTTGTGGGTTTGACTACTGATAAGCTTACTTTTCTATGCTCTCTTATGCTACTGAGCACTAGTCTGCTCGTCATCTATGCTTCTCCCTCTCACTCTCATACCTATTCCCCTCTCTTCCCACTTCTTCCTCCTCTCATGCTCTCTTTCTAGGCGGCATGTAAGAGGCAGTGCAACACATGTTGGTATTCCCTTGTGCCGTACACCCTTTCTTTAATGTTGATTTCAATTGTTAATTATCTCTCTCATTTGAATTATTGTACATCACTTTATTGCTTTTCTCAATCAAAAAATGTTGAAACAGAAAAAAAAAATTTACCAGGACAAATGGATACTCACAAGCAGACAAAAACAAGCAAGCATATACCTGATCTACTTCAGCTGAGCGCGGAGAAACCTGTCCTGGGACCGACTGGAAGGCTGACGTGTTTTGGGGGACATGCCCCCTTCCTCAGAGCTAAAACTCTGAGAAAGGGGGCATGTCCCCCGAAACGTGCCAGCCTTACAATCATTTTGTCCAAGGACGGGTTTCAGCTGAATTAGATCAGTTACATCATACCTCCCAGTTTTTTGAGATGGGAAGGAGGAACACCTATTAGTAGAAGTATATAGGCATAGGACACATCCCCTGCCACACCCACTTATAGGACAATTATACAAGAAAAAAAGAAGTTTAGTTAAACCCACAAATCTTACATAGTTACATAGTTTGTGAGGTTGAAAAAAGACATCAGTCCATCCAGTTCAACCTCTGATGTGTGTGTTTGCTGTATAGTTACATAGTTTGTGAGGTTGAAAAAAGACATCAGTCCATCCAGTTGCTTTATACTATTACTATTACTATTATTCCTTTATACTGGCTTTTGAGATTTACAAATGCAGCAATTTAGCAATTGGAAGAAAGGTTTATCACTGGGAAAAACTTTTTGAAAGCTAAATAGTGCATTTTATATAAAAAATAAGGGACAAATGAAGAGGAAAGAGGGACAGAGGGACTTTGTTCCAAATCAGGGACAGTCCCTCAAAATCTGGGACAGTTGGGAGTTATGGTTACATGCTTGCTGTTTTAATCTGCGTGTGAGTATCCATTTGTCTTGGTGCATTTAATACATTTGCTTATGGTAATGCACAAGGGGTTTGCGCCCTCCTGTGTGTTTTTTGCAGTGTTGTATATCTGTCTCTCATCAATGAGACTCGAGCCCTTTCTTGTGAAGAATCCAAAGTAGGAATCGTCCATTGTTTGCTTGCGGCTGTCAGAAAAAATGTAATAAATTTCAAGTGTTAAGTGTATATGTGCAAATACCGCGCTAATTCTAATTGTGTATACAGCTGCTCGCACTACAATGGACAAAACGTTGCAATATATATATATGGTAAAAAGGTGTAGCGCTAAAGAAATTCTATAAAAATAAATTTCAAGTGAACATGTGTAAATGCTTTTAGGTTTTTGCACTTTTTAATTTTTCAACATGTTTGGCAATGGATTTTTTAAGCAAAATTTCCATGAAAAAGAAAGGTCAGTTCCACTCTCAACATTTTGGCCCAACTTCTATTACTTTTTTTTTTTTCCATTTTTTTTTTTTTTTTTCCACTTCTATTACTTTTAGGAGGCACGGGTGAAGCTATTGTGCCATCCATGAGATTTGGGCACTCAAAGTCCTACAAGTATTTTTTTTTATTATTTTTTTATTTTTCAACATGCTTGGCAATAGATTTTTTTCAAGCAAACCTTCCATGAAAAAGAAAGGTCAGTTTTACTCTCAACATTTGGCTTAACTTTTATTGCTTTTGAGAGGCACGGGTAATGCCATTGTGCCATCCAGGAGATTTGGGCACTAAAAAATCCTACAATTTTTATTTTATTAATTTTGTTTTCAACATGCTTGGCAATAGATTTTTTTAAGCAAACCTTCCATGAAAAAGAAAGGTCAGTTTTACTCTCGACATTTTGGCCCAAATGTTATTGTTTGGGAGGCACAGGTGACTCCATTGTGCCATCCAGGAGATTTGGGCACTCAAAGTCCTACAAGATTTTTTTTTATTATTTTTTTTATTTTTCAACATGCTTGGCAATAGATTTTTTTAAGTGAACCTTCTATTAAAAAAAAGGTCAGTTTTACTCTCGACATTTTGGCCCAACGTTTATTGTTTGGGAGGCATAGGTGACTCTATTGTGCCATCTAGGAGATTTGGGCACTCAAAATCCTACTTTTTTTATTATTATTATTTTTATTTTTCATCATGCTTGGCAATGGATTTTTTTTATGCAAACCTTCCATGAAAAACAAAGGTCAGTTTCACTCCCAACATTTTGGCCCAACTTTTATTACTTACGGGAGGCACGGGTAAAGCCATTGTGCCATTCAGGAGATTTGGGCACTCAAAGTCCTACAAGATTTTTTTTTTTATTATTTTTTTATTTTTCAACATGCTTGGCAATACAATAGATTTCTTTAAGCAAACCTTCCATGAAAAAAAAAGGTCAGTTTTACTCTCAACATTTTGGCCCAACTTTTATTGTTTGGGAGGCACAGGTGACTCCATTGTGCCATCCAGGAGATTTGGGTACTCAAAATCCTACATTTTTTACATATTATTTTTCTTTTTCTTTATGCTTGGCAATGGATTTTTTTGAAGAAAATCTTCCATGAAAAAGAAAGGTCAGATTTTGGCCCATCTTTTATTATTTTTGGGGAGGCATGGGTGATGCCTTTGTGCCATCCAGGAGATTTGGGCACTCCAAACCCTACATTTTTTTAATTATTATTTTTGGGGAGGCATGGGTGACACCATTGTGCCATCCAAGAGATTTGGACACTCAAAATCCTGCAAGATTTTTTTTATTTTTTTATTTTTTTCAAGACGCTAGAAGTTTTTTTTTTTTTTTTTGACAATGGCTTTTAAACCATTTGCATTTGGAAGCTGTGAGAGAAGATGACCTACCATATCCATAGAAGGTCCACTTTTATGAAAACCAACGTCCCCCTTTTATCCCTTCATTTCCAATGTGCATCAAAAGCAAATTAAATCCATAGTTGTAAAGCAGGTCCTATATACCAGAGCTTACTTGTATATCTCCTAGCTGCCCCTCGACCCACCACAACAGCTTTTTGTAAATACCAATTTTGTGAAAGTATTGGCACCAAGCCAGGCTGAGGTCCAGTATTCAGTAGAAAGGATTAAACTTGTGTCCTTGCTCGACAATAAATAAATAAATAAATAAATAAATAAATAAGAGGAGCGTCCTCGGCAGAATAAACCATTCCATTTCTTGTCGAAACCGTTTCCCAGACAAGTTAGCACCAATAAAACTGATTCAGTTTCTACAAAGGATAAACATTTTTCCTCACCTGGATGTTCTACAATCACATCTCTAGTTTAACTGCAGACACAATTCTGTCTGCTCCATGAATTGCTTCGTATATCCTTCTGCTGCGTTCTTCTGTTTCCATCGTCTTGACTTGTCGGTGAATATTTGCATGGTTATATTTGTGCGCATTTCAATCTGTAAATAAATATTTTTATTTATTTCATTTCATTTGTATTTCGATAGCTCTTTTCTCCCTGAGGGCTTAACCACTTAACGACCGGCGCACGACGATCTACGTCGGCGCTCAGCCCCGGCCAGGCAAACTGACGTAGGCCTACGTCAGCACTTTTTGCCGGCCCTGTGCGCGCTCCCGCGCCCCGCCGCCGCCGCCGATGACTCGATTGGGTTCAGAACCGATCAGTCATCAGGTCCAGGCCAATCATTTTTGGTCTGGACCTGTTGATCGGTCCTGCCCAATCAGATCTCCCTCTAAGCCTGTGAAATGTAAACACAGGCTTAGAGGAGATGTGCCCTCCCCTCCCAACGGTCTTTTTGGATCCAGCGTGAGAGGAGAGCACATCTTACTGTGAGTAATTGCACCAAGCACATCACACACAGCTAGATAGGCACATTTCACCCCCGATCGCCCCCCCAATTAACCCCTACAGCACCTGACACAACACACACTATATACAGCATATAGCATATACCTATATACCTGTATAAGTGTGATTTGTGAACAGGTGTAGCCCTTGCGACCCCCCCTTTTCCACTCAAATTACCCCCCACCCCCCCCTAATAAAGATTTAACCCACTGATCCCCCCTGAACCCCCCCTGATCACCGCCGTTAACCCCTACACCCTCTGTCACATCAGCACTAATACAAACGCAATATACGGTGTTATTGTATTTTTGTATTAGTGTCATTGTGATCAGAATTAGCGCAGGCGACTAAGTTTCTGTCCCAAGAAGGTTTAGGGTCCCCGCCACCCGCCCAATAAAGATTTAAGCCCCTGACCCCCCCCTGATCACCCCTACACCCCCTGCCATAACACACACCGTATACAGTATATAGCATTTTGCTATATACCCGTATAAGTGTGATTTGTGGTCAGGTCTAGCGCTTGCGACCCCCCCTTTTCCACTTGAATTACCCGCCACCCCCCCCTAATAAAGATTTGAGCCCCTGATCCCCCCTGATCCCCTCCTGATCACCGCTAGTTAACCCCTACACCCTCTGTCACATCAGCACTAATACAAACGTAATATACTGTGTTTTTGTATTTTTGTATTAGTGTGATTGTGATCAGAATTAGCGCAGGCGACTAAGTTTGTGTCCCAAGCAGGTTTAGGGTCCCCCCCACCCGCCCAATAAAGATTTAATCCCCTGATCCCCCCCTGATCACCCCTACACCCCCTGCCACAACGCACACTGTATACAGTATATAGCATTTTCTATATACCTGTATAAGTGTGACTTGTGACCAGGTTTAGCGCTTGCCACCGTTCCTTTTATCCTTAGGATACCCGCCAGCCCCTTCCAATAAAGATTTAAACCCCTGATCCCCCCCTGATCACATCCCGTTAACCCCTACACCCTCTGTCACATTAGCACTAATACACACATAATATACTGTTTTTACTGTATTTTGTATTGGTGTCATTGTGACTTGAGGTTGTGCTAGCTAGCTAGTTTCTTTCCCAAAGGAGGTTTAGGGTCCCCGCCACCCCCCCCAGATCCCCAGCGCATAGTTTAGAAATAACCCCTTGATTGCCACACACACACGCACGCACCTACACTTCCATTTCTAGTATAGTGTTTGAACAGATCAATATCTGATCTGATCAGAGCTATACTAGCGCCCCCATAGTTTAGGGTTCCCAAAACGCAGTGTTTGCACGATCAGCACTGATTCCTGCCAGCACCTGCGTTTAACCCTTTCACCCAGGTAAGTGTAGTAATCAACAGATTACTGTCACTTACAAAAAAACACAAGACACAAAACCGCTGTGTTAGCAGAGTCAGGCCTGATCCCTGCTAGCATTAGCAGTTTTTTTGGTAGCGCTTGAAATAATCTTCGACAACCAGGTGCTTTTATTACCTGTGAGTCGCATCACTGTACGGGTAAATTTAGTTACCAAAATGTCTAAACGTTCGTACAGTGATGAAGCTATTTACAGTATAATGACCATGCCAGGTGAGAGCGATGGGGAAGCCTCACCGGCAGAATCAGGGTCAGTATACGAACCAAATGACAACAGCGGCTCCCTGACAGATAGCTCCGACGACAGATGGGTCCCTGTTAGACCCAGGCGTACCCGACCCCATTCTGGTGTTGTTGAGATGCAGGAATCGCAGGGTGCTCGTATGGAGCAGAGTGTGGGTACTAGTGCCGCTCATCCTTCTGGCGACCTGGCAAGCGCCAGCGGCCTAGTACACCCTGGACCTAGTACAACCAGCACTGCAGTAAGACCTGGTGACGTGGCGAGTCCCCTAAGTGCAGTTGAAGCTGGTGCGGTGGCTAGCACAAGTAGTGGCCCGCAGCCACCGCGTATTCGAAGACAGGCCCGTAGAGCCCATAGTGCCCTCCCTGATGCGCTGGCATTTCCTAATTGGCAACCCACTGATACTACAGCGCCAGTACTTCCCCCATTCACCGCCCAACCTGGAATCCACGTGGAGACAGCTGGTTTTACGCCCCTGAACTTTTTTGAGCTGTTCTTCACGGAAGATCTTTTCAGATCTATTGTGGATCAATCAAATTTATATGCTCAACAATTTATCGCCGCCAACCCAAATTCGCCCCTTGCCAGACAATTCGGCTGGAAACCTTTAACGGTTTCCGAATTTAAGGTCTTTCTGGGCCTTTCCCTCCACATGGGCATAACTAAACAGAGTGAATTGCGGCTATATTGGTCCACTAGCCCACTTCACCATATGCGCATGTACTCTGCCTCCATGTCCAGGGCGAGATATGAGCAAATTCTGCGATTTATGCATTTCAGCGACAATGAAATCTGTCGTCCTCGGGGAGACCCTGCATACGATCGGCTCCACAAAATTCGGCCCCTCATAGACCACTTCAATCAGCGGTTTGCAGCCTTGTTTACCCCCGAACAAGTTGTCTGCGTTGACGAGTCCCTGATTAAATTTACTGGCCGCCTTGCTATGAAACAGTACCTCCCCAGCAAGCGTGCCAGATACGGGGTCAAACTGTATAAATTGTGTGACAGGGCCACAGGCTATACAGTTAGTTTCCGGGTCTATGAGGGAAAAGATAGCTGTGTGGAGCCCCCCAACTGCCCAGACTACATAGGGAGCAGCGGTAAGATCGTTTGGGACTTGGTGTCACCCTTATCCGGAAAGGGGTACCATTTGTACGTGGACAACTTTTATACAAGCGTGCCACTATTTAGTCACCTGCTCGAATTACAAATTGGCGCACGTGGCACCGTGCGACCTAATCGCCGGGGCTTCCCCCAACGGCTTGTAGATTCCCGTCTTAGTCGGGGGGCGAGAGCCTGCTTGAAAACGGACAAATTGCTTGCGGTGAAGTGGAAGGATACACGGGATGTTTATGTTCTGTCCTCCCTTCACGCAGACACGACAATCCAAATCACTACGGCAACTGGCGTTGTGGAGAAACCCCTCTGTGTCCACGAATATAACCTTAACATGGGAGGGGTGGACCTTAACGACCAGATTTTGGCGCCGTATTTAGTTGCCCGTAAAGCCAGACGCTGGTACAAAAAAGTGTCTGTTTATTTATTCCAATTGGCGATGCTGAACGCCTTTGTCCTATACAAGGCGTCAGGACGAACTGGATCTTTCCGGGAATTCCAGGAAGAGATCATCCTTGCCTACCTGTACCCAGGAGGCATGCCTGCCCAACTTCCCCTTCCAGATGCAGTGAGCCGGCTGCATGAGAGGCATTTTCCTTATGTCCTCCCGAGTACCCCTACCCAAAGATGGCCCCAAAGAAGATGTCGTGTCTGTCGCAGGCGCGGATTTAGGCGTGACACCCGTTATTATTGTCCCAAATGTCCTGACCAACCTGGTCTCTGCATCGGGGAATGTTTTGAGCGCTACCATACACTAGTGGAGTATTAGTGTAGGGTACAGCACGACACAGTGTAGGGCACACAAACACAGGGTCTCGAAGGATGTTGGATGTCCATCGACATTTTGAGAGACCCAAGCTGGAAGAGAAGATCGCAGAAGATCGCAGTCCCTCCCAAATCAAGACATGAAGAAACAGTTAGAAAGAAAAATAAAAGGATCCAAAAACTGTTGTTGTGTCAGTCATTTTATATGTCCTTCTACTCTTCTTACTGTACATTTAAATGTCCTTTGTTTGTTTTTTCATTCTTTTGTGACCTGTTTCTCCTGCAGGTACTCGTCGGCTACCACGCATTGATTTTATATATTCTGACACAAACAGTGTTTGCGCTCAGCATATATGGATACCTTTGCTGATAGCAGCTGTGGTGATTTTCTGATTTCAGCACTGCAGTTAAAATCCTATTTTGGTATACGTGGATAGCGCCGTGTATACCCATCATTAAATTCAGTGGGTGGTTGTTTGGGCGGTTAATGATGAGTAATACTACGCATTATTCTTGTGCTGATTTCTGATAGGTTCTCTTTTTTTCCGTTCAGCCCACAGGCTGCATGAAAAAAAAAAAAACCTATATGCCAAACAAGGACTAGCAATGTACTGGTACGTTGCTGGACTTTGAGTGGTTATACCAGGATGATGCCTGCAGATTTAGGCATCATCTTGGTATCGTTTTTTACAGCCAGCGGTCAGCTTACATGTAAAAGCAATCCTAGCAGGTAATTGGCCGCTAGACTGCTTTTACATGCAGTGGGAGGGGCCTCCCCCCCCCCCACCGCCGCCTTCCGCAGCCTTCCGTGGTTTTTCTCGGGCTCTCCTGTCCCACCGGTTAACCCGAGAGTGCAGCCGGTGGTTCAGTTATCTAACCATAGAGCTAATTGAAGATTAGAATGGCTCCAATCATCTCTATGGCCTAAGATGCCGGAGGCTACGAGCATTTCATGACTTCTTTTTCGCCAGAAATAAACAGGGCCATTGGGAAATTGGGAAAGTATTTTATCACACCAATTTTGGCGTGGTCAGAAGCATTAAGGTCAGAGGAGAGATCTAGAGTATAAAAGACCCCAATTTTTAAAAAAAAGAGTACCTGTCACTACCGATTGCTATCATAGGGGATATCTAAATTCACTGTGATAGCAATAAAAATGATTTAAAAAAAAAAAAAATTAAAGGAAAGGTGTCAAAATAACATAAAAGAGCAAAAAAAAAAAAAAATCGAGCTCCGCCCCCTTTCCCCCGTGCTTGCGCGCAATGGCACACGCACGCGTTGGTCTAGTGTCATATGTAAACCGCAATTTCAGCATGCATGTGAGGTATCGCCGCGATCGCCAGATCGAGTGCAGTAATTCTTGCAGTAGACCTCCTCTGTAAGTCTAAAGTGGTAACCTGTAGAGACTTTTAAAGGTTTTTAAAAATGTACGTACGTTTTTGCCGCTGCGCAGGTGTGCGCAATTTTTAAAGCATGTCATGTCAGGTGTCTATGAACTCGGCATAAGATCATCTTTTAAATTTTACCAAACAAATTGGAATTATATAGTGTATTTGTGCAATAAATTTAAAAAAAATGTATTTTTTTCGCAAAAATTGCGTTTGGAAAATCTGTGCGCAAATACCGTGTGACAAAAAAAATTGCAACATCCACCATTTTATTCTATAGGGCCTCTGCTTTAAAGAAATATATAATGTTTGGGGGTTCAAAGTAATTTTCTAGTAAAAAAAAAATATTTTTTCATGTAAACAAAAAGGCACAGAAAAGGCTTGGTTTTCAAGTGGTTAGAAGAGTGGGTGATGTGTGGCTAAGATTGAGCGTAAAATGCCGGGACTGTTCAAACACCCCCCAAATGACCCCTTTTTGAAAAGTAGACACCCAAAGCTATTTGCTGAGAGGCATGGTGAGTCCATGGAATATTTTATATTTTGCTACAAGTGTCGGGAAAATTATTATTTCTTTTTTTTTTGTTGTTTTTTTACAGAAAGTTGTCACTAAATGATATATTGCTCACACATGCCATGTGTATATGTGAAATGACACCCCAAAATACATTCTGCTGCTTATCCTGAGTACAGGGATACCCCATGTGTGAAACTTTTTTGCAGTCTAGCCGAGTACAGGTCCCCGAAACCAGTCCCCACTTTCAGGCTTTCCAAAGGCGTAAATTGTTGATTTCACTCCTGACTACCTATCACAGTTTCGGAGGCCCTAAAATTCCAAGATAGCACAAAACCCCCCCAAATGACCCCATTTTGGAAAGTAGACACCCCAAGCTGTTTGCTGAGAGGCATGGTGAGTCCATGGAATATTTTATATTTTGCCACAAGTTCCGGGAAATATATATATATATATATTTTTTTTTTTTTTTACAAAAAGCTGTCAGTAAATGATATATTGCTCACACATGCCATGGGTATATGTGAAATGACACCCCAATATACATTCTGCTGCTTCTCCTGAGTACAGGGATACCCCATGTGTGAGACTTTTTTGCAGTCTAGCCGAGTACAGGACCCCGAAATCCAACCTCCACTTTCAGGCTTTCCAAGGGCGTAAATTGTTGATTTCACTCCTGACTACCTATCACAGTTTCGGAGGCCCTAAAATTCTAAGATAGCACAAAACCCCCCCAAATGACCCCATTTTGGAAAGTAGACACCCCAAGCTGTTTGCTGAGAGGCATGGTGAGTCCATGGAATATTTTATATTTTACCACAAGTTCCGGGAAATATATATATATATATATTTTTTTTTTTTTTACACAAAGCTGTCAGTAAATGATATATTGCTCACACATGCCACGGGTATATGTGAAATGACACCCCAAAATACATTCTGCTGCTTCTCCTGAGTACAGGGATACCCCATGTGTGAGACTTTTTTGCAGTCTAGCCGAGTACAGGACCCCGAAAACCAACCTCCACTTTCAGGCTTTCCAAGGGCGTAAATTGTTGATTTCACTCCTGACTACCTATCACAGTTTCGGAGGCCCTAAAATTCCAAGATAGCACAAAACCCCCCCAAATGACCCCATTTTGGAAAGTAGACACCCTGAGCTATTTGCAGAGAGGCATGTTGAGTGTTTTGCAGATCTCACTTTTTGTCACAAAGTTTTGGAAATTGAAAAAAGAGGAAAAAAAATGCATTTTCCTGTTTTTTCTTCATTTTCCAAAAAAAATGAGAGCTGCAAAATACTCACCATGCCTCTCAGCAAATAGATTGGAGTGTCTACTTTGCAAAATGGGGTCATTTGGGGGGGTTTTGTGCCATCTTGGCCTTTTATGGACTTCAAAAGTGTGATAGGTAGTAAGGAGTGAGATCAACAATTTACGCCCTTAGAAAGCCAGAAGGTGCAGATTGGTTTTCCGGGTCCTGTACGCGGCTAGACTGCAAAAAAGTCTTACACATGGGGTATCCTTGTACTCAGGAGAAGCAGCAGAATGTATTTTGGGGTGTCATTTCACATATACCCATGGCATGTGTGAGCAATATATCATTTACTGACAACTTTGTGTAAAAAAAAAAAAAATATATATATATATATATATTTCCCGGAACTTGTGGCAAAATATAAAATATTCCATGGACTCACCATGCCTCTCAGCAAATAGCTTGGGGTGTCTACTTTGCAAAATGGGGTCATTTGGGGGGGTTTTGTGCTATTTTGGAATTTTAGGGCCTCCGAAACTGCGACAGGTAGTGCAGAGGTGACATGAACAATTTACGCCATTAGAAAACCTGAGAGTGTTGATTGGTTTTCGCGGTCCTGTACACAGCTAGGCTCCCAAAAAGTCTCACACATGGGGCATCCCCATACTCAGGAGAAGTGGCAGAATGTATTTTGGGGTGTCATTCCACATATACCCATGTCATGTGTGAGAAATTTATCTTTTAGTGACAACGTTGTGTAAAAAAAAAAAATTAAAAAAAAAAATTGTAATTTTCCCGAAACTTGTGGCAAAATATAAAATATTCCATGGACTCACCATGCCTCTCAGCAAACAGCTTGGGGTGTCTACTTTCCAAAATGGGGTCATTTGGGGGGTTTTGTGGTATCTTGACATTTCAGGGCCTCCAAAACCGTTATAGGTAGTGAGAAAATGCAATGAAAAATGTACGCCCTTTGAAATTCTGATGGTGGTGATTTGTTTTCCGGCTCCCGTACACAGCTACGCTCCCAAAAAGTCTCACATATGTGGTATCCCTGTACTCAGGAGAAGCAGCAGAATATATTTTGGGGTGTAATTACACATATACCCATGGCATGTGTGAGCAATATATCATTTCAATGACAACTTTGTGTAAAAAAAAAAAAAAAAATTATTTTTGTCATTTTTCAAACACCTGTGACAAAAAAATAAAATATTCAATGAGCTCAACATGCCCCTCAGAACATTCCTTAGGATGTCTACTTTCCAAAAAGTGGTAGTTTGGGGGGGTTTTGTACTGCCCCGCCATTTTAGCACTTCATGAAATGAGATAGGCAGTCAGAAATTAAAGCTTCGTAAATTTCAGTATTTACACCATAGTTTGTAGACGCTATAACTTTTGCGCAAACCAATAAAAATACGCTCATTGATTTTTTTTTTGTCAAAGACATGTAGCTAAATATATTTTGGACAAAAAAAATGACATAAATTGAGTATATTGGATATTTTTTAAAAGACAAAGTTGAAAATGTCATTTTTTTGCAAAATTTTCGCTCTTTTTTTATTAATATCGCAAAAAATAAAAAGCGCAGAGGTGATCAAATACCACCAAAAGAAAGCTCTGTTTGTGGGAAAAAAAGGACGTAAATTTCGTTTAGGTACTGCATTGCATGACCGCGCAATTATCAGTTAAAGTCACGAAGTGCCAAGTTAAAAAAGGGGTCTGGACCTTTAGCAGCCAAATCCTCCGGGGCTTAAGTGGTTAAAGCACTTGGGAGATGAGGCAACCATCTTGGGAGATTCATGAAATATCCAATTTAAATTAGGTGGATCTTCTGCCAAAAGATTGTTTCAGTTTTGTAAAGAGAGTGGAAATGTTGGATCCTATGCCAGGTGTTTATATCTGTCTATAACAGGCATGTCCAACCTGCGGCCGGAACCGCAGGCAATGCGGCCCACTGCCCCCTGACAAATTAGTGCAGGGGGCGTGGTGGCGCATGAAGGGCGTGGCTACATTTTATTACTTATATACCTTAACTATAGTATGTATTTTATATGTGGCCCGAGAAAATGTCTCTACACTCAATGTGGCCCAGAGAAGCCAAAAGGTTGGACACCCATGGTCTATAACAGGGATCCTCAAACTACGGCCCTCCAGCTGTTGCAGAACTACGCATCCCATGAGGCAATGTAAAACTCTGACATTCACAGACAGACAAGGCATGATGGGGATTGTAGTTCCTGAACAACTGGAGGGCCATAGTTTGAAGAGCCCTGGTCTTTTTGCTCTTACTTTTTTACTCTTACTCTTACTTACATTTGCTCTTACTTCCTGTCCTGTAGATGCTAGACATGTGCTATCCATTTAGTTACAAATCAAAATTCGGACAAAGATTCAAATGTATTCGAATCTCCAAATCCGAAACATATTATAATGAAAACAATAAATTCATTTGTATTCATTCATTTGTGACTTCAGAGGGTTCTGTAAGTTTAATAATACGTGTCACACTCTGTATTGTTATAATTGGCCAAAGCCAGTCGCAAAACATCAAATTCACAAGCAAGTCGCATCAAAGTCCAAGCAAATGGCAAGGCATCCAAGTAATATCAAAGGTGCAAGCAAGTCGCAATGTAAAGTTGCACTGGAAACATACCAAATGCTTCCTAATCTTCAAAAATAACTTCTGAAAATAGCAATCGATTTAGAACAATGAATATAGGAAACTAATTTAAATATACAAAACAAATTCCAAATTTGGGCCAAAATGTTGAGAGTAAAACTGACTTTGAATTGGATATTTACTTAAAAAAAACCATAGCCTCCTGCTCGCGACCGTCATACAGTTACAGCAGTTTGCGCAGGAGCGGCAGGCGGTCGTAAAGAGGTTAATACATTATTATAATAAATAAATTATTATGCATATTTTTTCTATAAAGTTTTCCCTTATGGCCGGCCACCGAAAAGGTACTGTGATATTCGGGGGTGTTTAGCTTGAGTGCAGAGCCTACCAGTGAACTTAGTCTATGCAGTTGTGCTGTTTAAGGGCTTGTTGGCCCACTTTACCACTAGAGGATTTTGCTGTCTTACGTCTGGGCCACTTTTTGCGATTCGGCGCTGTGCGAATTTAACTGACAATTGCGCGGTCGTGCAACGCCATACCCAAACGAAATTTACGTCCTTTTTTTCCCACAAGCAGAGCTTTCTTTTGGTGGTATTTGATCACCTGTGCGATTTTTACTTTTTGCACTATAAACAAAAAAAGAGCGTAAATTTTGAAAAAACAACAATATTTTTCAAATTTTTTTATATGAAATTCCCCCCCCCCCCCCCCAAAAAATGTAAAAATCAAAATTTTTTAAAATTTTTGGCCAATTTGTTTTCTGCTACCTATGTTTGGTAAAAAAATTCACAATAAGCGTATTTTGATTGGTTAGTTATTGCGTTTACTAACTAAGGGAAAGATTTCTGTCATTTTTGGTGTTTTTTTTTTTTTTTTAACGAGTAATGGCGGCGATCTGCGATTTTATTTGCGGGACTGCGACAATGCGGCGGACAGATCGGACCCTTGACTGACATTTTCGACACTTTTGGGGTTACCAGTGACATTACTGCAGTAATCAGTGCTATATATATGCACTGTTACTGTAAAAATGACACTGGCAGGGAAGGGGTTAATTTTATTGGAGAGGGAGGGGTTAATGTATGCCTGGTGCTTACTGACGTGTGTGGGGGGAGGTGACTGAGTGACACAAGGACAGATCCAGGGTTCAGCTATGCTGAACCCTGCAATCTGACCCTGCCTGTCACTTAGGCAGGGCCGGCGTTAGGGGGGGGCAACCTGGGAAACTGCCCAGGGCCCCGTGTCATTGTCAGGGCCGGACTGGCCTAGCGGGATACCAGGCCGGCCGCTTCAAGCATTGGGGTCGGCGCCGCGGTCGCTGTGATAATGGCCGCTACAGCAGCCCCGACACCGGCGGATATACTCTTTCTACGTCAGCCGCTGTGAGCGGCATGACGTCACATCCGGATCCGGCGGGGGCGGCTGCACGGAGTGCGCGGCGGTGGATCAACTGACTGGCTGAGCCTGAGGCTGTCACGGCTCCGACGCCGATCCCTCCCACTCCCACACAGACGCACCAGGCCAGCCCAACACAGCAGCAGAGGAGAGCAGCATGATCTCAGGTGAGCCTTACAAGCAGTGTGTGGCATGTACAGGGAGGGTACATTTAAAGAGGTAAGGTAAATTTTGTCATGAGCTTCATGTTGGGAGTTTAAAATGTAAGAACTTAAAATGAGGTAGGGTGATGGCGCTGCCCAAAATTAACTATGATGGTGGACAATACCAATAATAAGGGTAAAAATGCACTAAAAATCCACGTAATAGAAAAAGAGCACTAAAATACACCTGTATGATAAAATCTTAAAGGAGAAAAATTAAAAGGTGCAGATGTGCTAATTAGGTATATAAAAGTGATGTGTGCAAATATAAGTGGACAAGAATTCAGTAGGTCTGAGACAGTGAGAACAATAAGTATAAATCAGATCAAATATACAAAGTGTAAAACCTGGATCATATAAGTGAACCTTATAAATAAATTAGTGATGTAAAAATACACATGATATGATATAAAACTGATAAACAATTAAAAGTGCTCTGTGCATAGTGAAATGCCCCAAATAGAATCACACCCTGGGGTATAAAAGTGCAGTGACAAAAGTAAAAAGTCAAATTTTAGTGATAAGTGCCTATAAGGCAGGTGCTGTGACCATAAAAAGAATATATAAATATATAAATATGATGAATACAGTTCAGTATTAATAGCAGGTGATGATATATATAAATCTAATGAACACAGTTCAGTGTTGATAGCAGGTGACGGTTTTCTTATACCAGAGATACAAGGAGTGACCCCGTGGTGGGCGGTGAGGTGCTAGGTGACCACTCTAGTGAATAGCGCACTCACCAGAAATACCTACCCCACACAGGGGTATAGAGCGGGTATATAGATGTATCCTGCGGCCAGAAATCCTCTACGGATCCTAGGTGGGGGTGTCCTGGAAGGGTCCTAGACGGAAAGGAGGTTCCCCAGGGAAAGGTGGCCGGGATCTAGTGGGCTCCTGCCAATAGGAAGTTGGCTTCCAGGTATCCACGGGGTGTCACTCGTATTGATGTGTGAGGGTATAGGGAATAACGGAAAGGCACATAGCGTGATACCGTCTAGACAAGTTTATTGGTGTTAAAACATAAAAGAGGTACTCACATTTATGCAGTAGTTTATAAGCATATAACGAGCGGTGGAGCGCAATGCGGTCCGAGCCTCGATTCCAAAAACCGGAAGTGATGCGACACGCTGTACGCTTGGACTTTTTACTTTTGTCACTGCACTTTTATACCCCAGGGTGTGATTCTATTTGGGGCATTTCACTACGCACAGAGCACTTTTAATTGTTTATCAGTTTTATATCATATCATGTGTATTTTTAGTGCTCTTTTTTTCTATTACGTGGATTTTTACCCTTATTGGTATTGTCCACCATCATAGTTAATTTTGGGCAGCGCCATCACCCTACCTCATTTTACATTCACTATATGGTCCTTTGGACTATAATTTAGGGAGGCTGCAGCCTAATTTTTACTATCTATATATTTATTTATCAATTTCCGTATCCACACCCAAATAGAACATTAGCGCAGAGTTTCAATATTCTCAATATGTAAGAACTGCCCAAGCTTAAAATATAGAGCAAGCACTAGTAGAACATAAAGCGTGTTAACCCCCCCCCCCCCCCCCCAGGGGACATAGCACTTGTTTCCACATAAATCCATGCATGGGTTGCTGAGCTGTGGTGTTGAATAGCTAGTGCTAACCCCCCCTCCCCCTAATACAATGCTGGCCTGACTTCACTTGCCCCCCCCCCTCATACAATGCTCATCTGCCACCCCCCCCCCCAAATTTAGGGGGAGGGGGGAAACAGCATTGTATTAGGGGGAGGGGGCCGGGGGGTAATCATTGTATTAGGGGGAGGGGGGTTATCATTGTATTAGGGGGAGGGGGGTTATCATTGTATTAGGGGGAGGGGGGATCAGGATTGTATTAGGGGGAGAGGGGGATCAGGATTGTATTAGGAGGAGGAGAACAGCATTTTATTAGGGGGAGGGGCCAGGGGGGGGTCACTAGTCAGCAGTGTATTAGGAGGAGGGGGGGATCAGAATTGTATTAGGGGGGGTCAGCAGTATATTAGGGGGTGGGAGGGGGATCAGCAGTGCATTAGGGGGAGAGGGCCAGGGGGGGTCAGCATTGTATTAGGGGGAGAGGGCTGGGGGGGCCAGCATTGTATTAGGGGGGTAGGGGGGATCAGCATTGTATTAGGGCCCCTAATACAATACTGTTCCCCTCCCCCTAATACAATGCTGTTCCCCCCGGCCCCCTCCCTCTAATACAATGCTGATCTCCCAAATGTTGGGGGATGGGGGAAACAGCATTGTATTAAAGGGAGGGGGCCGGGGGGGACAGCATTGTATTAAAAAAATTTGGGGCCCCACTTTTAGGTTTGCCCAGGGCCACACTTTGTCTAAAACCGGCCCTGCACTTAGGAGATCTGCCCGCTTGTGTTTACATCTCCACACTAGATCCCCGACGATCGGGGAAGAGCAGCGGAGATCGCCGCTGCTCCTCCCCTGGCCCGACTCCCGCTGTGACTGAATACAGCGGGAGCGAGCCTCCGGCGGCACGCGCGCGCCGCCGAGAAAGGGGAGTGTCTGATGACGTAGATCGACGTCGTCAGACGATAACGAGCCACTTTGCCGCAGTACTATTACCGTAAGCAGACGGCAAGTGGTTAAAGGAAAATATAAAGAAACATAAGTCCAATAACATAATAGTTGCCCATGCAGGGGTTTCAGCTTTCCACAGCAATAATGTAGACGAAAAATCCAAAGCCACCTGGCTCTCTAGAAGCACCACTGCTCAGGCTTTAAGCCTCGACCCTCTTGGCCATCTAAGAGAGTTCCTGTAATAACACTGTACCTCCGTTAGCACACTTTCTCCAGCTTAATTTGCTGTTCCAGCCCAAAGGCTCACCATCTACTTGTACTGTACAAACATGCACCCTTCTCCCTTGCACGCCAGGACTCCTTGGGAGGGTGGAGCCCAGAACCCTGGTCCTGCCTTAACCACTTGCCGACCGCTGCACGACTATTTACTGCGGCGGTCAGCCCCTCCCAGGCAAAGCGACGTAGGACTACGTCGGTAGCCTGTGAGGCTCCAGGGAGCGAGCGCACGCCGCCAGAGGCCCGGCGGACCCAATGTCCGCCGGGCACTCGCGATTGTCCGTTACAGCGGGAGAAAGGCAGGCAGCTAATGTAAACACAGCCGCCTGTCATTCTCCCCTGTGTAAGAATGGAGATCATACGGTTCTGCTATGTAGGACTGTTGATCTCTGTTCTTACACCTCAAGCCACATCCAATCACAGCTAGAAACACGCCCCTAGGGACACACTTAACCCCTCCCTCTCAAAAAAAAAGTCAACCCCTTCACTGCCAGTGTCATTTTTACAGTAACAGTGCATATGTATAGCACTGATTACTGTAGTAATGTCACTGGTAACCCCAAAAGTGTCAAAAATGGCAGTCAAGGGTCCGATCTGTCCGCCGCAATGTCGCATTTCTGCAAAAAGAATCGCAGATCGCCGCCATTATTTGTTAAAAAAAACAACAAAAATGACAAAAATCTTTCCCTTAGTTAGTAAACGCAATAACTTTTGCGCAAACAAATTAAAATACGCTTTTTGCGATTTTTTTTACCAAACATATGTAGCATAAAACAAATTGGCCTAGAATGCTAAAAAATTTTGATTTTTACATTTTTTTGGGGAATTTCATATAAAAAAATTTGAAAAATATTGTTATTTTTGCAAAATTTACGCTTTTTTTTTGTTTATAGCGCATGATCAAAAAATTGCACAGGTGATCAAATACCACCAAAAGAAAGCTCTGTTGTGGGAAAAAAAAGGACGTCAAATTAGTTTAGGTACAGCGTCGCACAACCGCGCAATTGTCCGTTAAAGTCACGCAGTGCCGAATCGCAAAATAGGCCCTGGTCAGGAAGGGGGTAAAATCTTCCGGGGCTTAAGTGGTTAAAAGGCCCAGATCCACCTGCACAATCATTGTGCTGGCTGTTCCTAAGACCTGGTCCCAGGATTGGAGATTTCCTCTCTCCCAGATCGCTTGGAAATCTCCAGACTCCAGGTCCCCAACTGGACTTTATCCACCATGGGGGAAACTGCAAACCCAGTCTTCTCCCAGCAAAACAGTCCTCCTGGAGCCTCTCAACCTGCCAGGTGTATAATCCTGGGAGAAATACCTGCTCACCACTAGTTGCACTGCCACAGTATGTATTATGGCTCTTCTCTTGTAAGGAACATCAAATATGATTGTGAGTATCGATACAGGATTGATAGAGTCACTAGTGAATTTTCAATTAATTCACTTAGTGTATATCGAAGAGGCGTACAGTATATTGAATAGGCCTTCTGGTCCTCATGCATTTGTTGGACTTGTTGGATTCCTTTAGCAGTTCATAAACTTCTTTGTGCTTTGGGGTGGCAATTGCCCAGAACTTTGAAAAGAACAGAACTGACAAGTGTCAATCACAGTATGTCTAAATATTACAAGCCAAACTCTTTTGCCAAGTAACCATAACAATGACAACATGCTGGAATCTTTGAAGATACTACCAAGCATCATTCAAGGCATTTTGACACCAGTGAAGCGAAGCTTTGTTCTGCAGAGTATAATTTTACTGATAGCGATGTTATCCTGAGGGATAAGCTTTAGCCTCAGATACACAGCGCCACAAAAAAAAATTCAGTTGTTGTAGTTTTCTACAACATCCATGATTTGCCGCGGCTTAATGATCCGTATGAAAGAACCGTACGGCTACAGGCGGTTATATACAAGATACAAACATGATTGCAATAAATAGAAGCCTGAGGGAAGGAAAAAAAAAAAAACGTTCATTTTATTAAGAATTACAATGTGTCAGTACAAGGTGTATTGGCACCCAAGGCAACATGACAAAACGACGATTCCCTTCCAGTTAAGCCTTTGAAATCTTCTGGGTATTTTGTTTTTAATAAATGAAAACACAAAAGAAAGACATTTCTAATTGAAGGTGCTTATTTTCTAACACAAGGATGTAACATTCATTAAGACCGATGAGAAATAATTATCTTGATGGTTCAAAAATGATTAAAGCATAATTTATTTTATTTTAATTTTATTTATTTCAGGTACTTATATAGCGCTGTCAATTTACGCAGCGCTTTACATATACATTACACATTCACATCAATCCCTGCCCTCAAGGAGCTTACAATCTAAGGTCCCTAACTCACATTCATACATACATAGTAGGGCCAATTTTATACAGGATCCAAAAATAATTCACACCAAAACCTTCCTTTTTTTAGTTTTAGGTAATGTGGAAAGACTCAGAGTCTTATTTTTTTATTTTTGTATTTTTTATGATATGGATGCGTGGGGTGGTATAGACAATAATGTCGAGCCACAGAAAGATGGGTAGAGCTGGCTCTCCTCTACTGGGCATAGACTGCATTAGTTCAGGGCCCAGGGGCAGAGAGGGACCTTTTTATTTTCCATAAGTATTACCACAGGCCGCAGTTCCCAGCAATTATTGTAAAGTTCCTTGAGCCCCATTAGTTCAACAGGAAGACCCCAGGCAGAGTGGGTTTATTTTTTTGCTTTTCGGAGCAGGCAAAGTAGTTTTAAATTAGAACTATAGGAAAAACTTTGTTTTTTCACTTTGGGTAGAGTAAAGGAGGGCTATTGCCAATTGGGGATATTTATCTTCACTTCCTGTCCCAACAGGAAGTGAGAGCAAATCCCTGCAAATTAGTACAGTGTCAAATAAGGATCTTAAACAGTGGCGGTTGGTGCTTCATGGGCCGGGGGAGGTGGCAGGTGGACCACACCATACCCCCCCCGGGTCGCCAGCTCACTCACCATGTGGAGGGCAGGCAGGCAGCGGCAGTAGCGGCAGTCTCCTGTGTTTCCTCCCTCCTCCTCCTCTTTGGCCAATCGGGAAATGGATCTCAGGACTCACTTCCTGATTGGCCAGGAGAAGGATCCGTGCGAAGATAGCGAATATTCATTCACTATTGTCACACAACTGGGTGGGCTCAGGGCGCAGTGCTCTGCGCCCCAAGCCCATCCTTTTTTTAAGCCTATCAGAGCCTCTGGCTCTAATCATGTGCTTCAAAAAGAAAAAAAAACCCATTGGAATCCATGCGTTCGGTGCCCACCATGTAGATTAGGGGGCTGGACGCATGGATGGGGGGAGGCGGCTCCCCTGTTCCCCCAGAGGGGGGGGAGAGGCATCCCTGCCGGAGCGGTGAAGGCCGCTCTAGAGGGCTGCGAACACCACTCTCCTGATGACAGCCAAGATGGCAGATGAAGCACGCCAGGATCAAGATGGCAAAAGTGCGTCATGTGCATGGTGTGTGTGGGCGTCACGCCGATGCAGATTGAGATACGCCCTCCCGGTCCCCGGTACAAACCAAAGGTGGTTGATGTGGGAGTGGGAGGGGGAGGACGCCCAATGCGCATTGCAGTTCTCGTGAACCAGATGGCAGAGCAGCCCAACTGATGAAGATTACCTGGGGCTGAGCAGGCTTATCATAATTAGGTGGAAATGTTTAATATGGTATACTGGTAGACTGATTGTATCCTGTGAAAAATGGTTATAGGTAAGCAGACCAAGTAGAGGTCCGCCATAGACTACAAGGGAATGATACATAAGAGGACCATGGACTAGATATTAGCAAGCTAAACATGCCTTCATCCCTATCAATATTTAATTTCCTATTGGACCTATATAACCGAAAGTGAAAGGAAATCTCCCCAATGGAACGCAGATGGCAAAAAAATAAAAAATTGACAGAAGTTTTAACCATTACCTATACTAAATTATATATACTGTATGTGTGTGTGCTTGCTCTAAGTGTATCCTCCTATTGATTTTGATTATGTTTTGGAGTATCCTGAACACCCTCTGAATCCCTGTCCTGTGTCAAGTTATTCAGTAATAAATTCTAAAAAAAAAAAAAAAAAACAGACATCACTTAGACTGACCCTGAATTGTGCATGGAACTGTGCCTGTGACTAGCAGACTCTTTGCTAGCAAGTGAGACCTAGGATAATGTTCAAGAAACCAGTGGTGAGATGATTGGAGATTTGTGACATGGTGCATTATCCTGCTGGAAGGAGCCATCAGAAGATGGGGACACTGTAGTCATAAAGGGATGGACATGGTCAGCAACTATATTTTGGTACTAAGGGGCCCAAAGTGTACCAAAAAAATATCCCACACACCATTACACCACCACCACCAGCCTGAACAGTTGCTACAAGGCAGGATGGATCCATGCTTTCATGTTGTTTTACGCCGAATTCTGACCCTACCATCTGAATGTTGCAGCTGAAATCTAGACTCATTAGACCAGGCAACGTTTTTCCAATGTTCTATTGTCCAATTTTGGTGAATCTGTGAGAATTATAGCCCCCGTTTCCTGTTCTTAGCCAACAGGAGTGGCAGCCAGTGTGGTCTTCTGCTGCTGTAGCCCTTCTGCTTCAAGGTTCCATGTGTTGTGTGTTCAGAGATGCATACCTTGGTTGTAACGAGTGGTCATTTGGGTTACTGTTGCCTTTCTATCATATCGAACCAGTCTGCCTATTCTCCTCTGACCTCTGACATCAACAAGACATTTTCGTCCACACAACTGCAGTTCACTGGATATTTTCTCTTTCTTTGCACCATTCTCTGTAAACCCAAGAGATGGTTGTGCGTGAAAATCCCAGTAGATCAGTAGCTTCTGAAATACTCAGACCAGCCATTCTGGCACCAACAACATTCAGAGTCACCTAGATTCCCTTTCTTCTGGCCGTTATGAAGTTCAGCAAATTGTCTTCACCACGTCTAGATGCATAAATGCACTGAGTTGCTGCCATGTAATTGACTGATTAGCAATTTGTGTTACCAAGTAATTGAACAGGTGTACCTAATAAACTGGCTGGTGAGAATATATATATATATACTGTATATATATATATATATATATATATATATATATATATATATATATATATATATATATTAACTCTGACCAAACAGAATTTCAAATCCATTGGCAGTAGCACAGTATAACCTTTTTAACAAAAGGTCTAATTCCATCAATTATCCCCCAAAATATGCAAATTATTCCTCATTTCAGGACAGGGAGCAGAGCCATGCAGACCATTCCTTTATGCCCAATCTACCAGATGCACATTCACAACCACTGGTGTGTAGTGCAAATACAGCCTTATACTATATTAGAGAACTATTTATTCCATAAACGTAATATATATATATATATATATATATATATATATATATATATATATATATATATATAACGGCATATCATTGTTTCAGGCTATTCAGGCTATTTGCATGACATGGAAACCATGGCTTCCACAGAGTAAAGTTTTTAAGACCCAACAAGGCAGTAAGAATGGAAATAAAGCAATCAAAAAACCATCTCTCCAATGAGTACATAGCACTGTAAAGTATTCCTTAAACAAATGGTGTCCCCATGTCTTATTCCACTTTTTATTTTTTAAATATCCTCATTTCAGGACCATGGACAGAGCCGTCCAATGCATTCCTGTATATCTCATCAGCCAGATGCGCACCCAGAACCACTGGTATATAATACAGCCCCTTATGCTATAGAGAGCCATTTATTTTCAACATACAGCTATTTCAGGATTTCTGCCCATCATCAGTGCAGTGTATGGAAACCATGGCTTCTATGGAGTAGGGTTTGAGACCCAACAAAACAGTATAGCCATACAGATTATGGTGAGAAGGGACTAAACTAATCAAAAACCCCACCAACTGAATCAATAAGTAGTAGAGTAAAGTCTCTATAGAACACAAAAATATTTACATGTCTTTCTATTACATATCTCAAAAATAAAAGCCTAATTTCAGAGCAGTGGATGAAACCAAGCAGATCATTCCATTACGTCTCATCAGCCAGAGACACATTCCTAACTACCAGTGCAAACAAAGCCTAAAATTAATGAGACAATCATTCCAAACTGCATACATCTGTTTCAGGATTTTTGGCCATCATCAGCCCAGTGCTTGGAAACAATGGCTTCTATGGAGTATGGTTTGGTACCCAACAAGACAGTATAACCATACAGGTTATGGTGAGAAAGGTCTGCAAGAGTAAAAAAAAAAAATCCTGTTTAAAACAGAAGGTATTCATGCATCATTCCAACAGGTATCCCAAAAATAGGAGGAGTATTCCTCTTTTCGGGACAGTGGGCTGAGCTTTGCAAATCAAACCTGTAACGTGAGTCACTTTGGTTGGGGGGGGTTGTGGAACCCAGATTGCTTTAGGGAGGTTGGGAGACTTCTCGTCCTGTTTCCCCAGTCCTTCCTATGTGTAAGTCACCCTGTGTCTATTAGGGGCACAGGGTGACCATGAACCCCGGTCAGGTCTGCTCTGCAATAATCAGACTCTTGCTAGTGGGGTGGGGGTTTGTTGTTGTTGAATACCTGCATTCCATTGTTATATTGTTCCTGTCTGCATTGAGTAAGCTTATTATGGGATGTGTATGTATGTGTGGATTGGGAGGAGGGGTTGTCCCAGAATTGTCTTTGTACTTTGTGTTTGAATAAACAGTTTTGATTCTGGTTGACTCCAAAACGTGTACTGTCTAGTTCTTGGGGTAACTATAGCCGGATTCACGGATCCCGTGTTCCAGAGCTTAGGAAGCAGGTTACTGGCGGAGATACCCAGACGGGGGTGTCCAGATTCCGTCACATTACCTATAAGCTCAGACAGCTTACCTATGTATATGTCATAGTCAGATGTCAGGCTCAGAGACCAGTAGTTATAGCAGTAGAGAGGCACACATTGACCAGCTGGATAAGTACACAAGCAGGCCACCCTGGCAGATGATGTGGGCTCACCCAAGGTGTGGGGTCTAAGAACTAACTGGTATTTACCAGAGCTCCTGATGGTGGATATAGGATTTGCTACGTTTTAGGACCAGTTTTCGGTCCTCAGGCTCACCTCACCAGAGATGAGCAGGCCAGGGCCAGTAGCAGGTAGGGATCTGTCAAAAGCATAGTCAGTAAACAAGCCAAGAAGGTAACAAATGGTTGCAGGTTGGGATCAAACGTAAGCGCAGTCAGGGAACAAGCCAAAAGTCGATAATAAATAGTTGGGGGTTGGGATCAAGTTAAAGCATAGTTGAAGAAACCAAGAGTCAATATTGAATGGTAGTGGAAGTAAGGACAGCTGCTTGTACACAAAAGGAGCAAGATATTAGCTGGAAAGAGCACAATAATCTGGCAAACAGGATTTGCAAAGGCATGGCTTAAATATGAAGCTCATTGGAGCAGCAAGGAGGTCAAGGTTGCCTAGAAATAAGGTACAAGGCAAGATTATCTGAAGAATCAGACAGTATACTGCCCGGTGACTCAGCAAGAAGAGCCACTTCCAGACACAGCAGAGGTTGCAAGTTCAAATCTAGGTCCTGACAATTTTTTTTAAATGTGTATTTAGCTGTTTGTCTGGAGTTCAGCTTTAAATGATGTGCTTTGATATCAGAATAGCATTCAGCTTTAACTTTAATTTAGGTTCTTTACATTTTCAAGCTTCTTTTATTGAAGTGCCAATGCTAAAGTTAAAGGCAAATAAAAATGTAAGGATGGAATTCATTATTTATTTCAGGATTTCCTTTGAACCACAGAAGACGTCAAGTTATAAAGCTATTTTAAGAATTTTAATTACCTGTTTATGAGGAACATTTATTAGTACTAAACCCACTGTCATCTCTATTCCACAATGAAGAATCTTTTCTTATGAAGGTTTTTCAAAAGGTTTTTTTTTTTTTTTTTAATATGATGAATGCGCCTCTCCCTTAAATATTCGTTTAGCAGACAAAAATAAGTCTTTTCATTTTATTATAAAGGTAATTGGTACATTAACTCTAGTGCACTCTCTTATCTGTTTCAATTCATTATCAGCTTGTTTGAACAGAATCTAAGCATACGGATTTCAATGAACAATTGGAACAGTGAATTAGAGTAATTATTTGTCCATGCTTAATTAAGGCTCATCTAGCCCAATATCTCATTTTAAATTAGATCGCCTAATGTTATTCCAATGTCCGGTAATAGAAAGGAAACAAAATCCATTTAATGGAAGACTCGTCTTGCTTAAATATTTAATTAAAGGCCCAACTTCAAACAGTGATCCTTAGAAGACGGCATTCATCAGAGCAGAAAGGAAGATCTGTTGAGTTTGTGGTCACCTTCTGAAGATAACGCTAGTATCGAATGTGTCTTTCCCTCATCTTCCATTTTCAGGGTTTAATAATATAGGGCAAATTTTATTTTTAGGGCATTTTGAAGAGAAAGTATAGTTTTAAGTTAACCTTCCTAGCGGTATTCCCGAGTGTGGCTCGGGGTTAATTTTCAGTACCAAAAGCGTTAACCCTGAGCCACACTCAGGATTACCCCAGAATCCCACTCACCTTCCCTGTGATCCCCCCGCCATCTTCCAGCCTTTCTACCGCTGTCCTCTCACTCTGTGCTCGGCAGATGCCAGCACTTGCCTTCCGGTTCCCTTCCCTGCGAGCGTTGCGATGCAGGGGGGTGGAACCGGCGGCAAATTCAAAAATGTAAATACACCAAATGAGATGATACCAAGCTGTGATCCTAACGGATTACACTGTATCATGCCATTTCACCACAGGATATCACCTAGTGGCTTTTCCAGTACCCTGACTGTGCTTTTCCAGTTCTTTGTGCCTGGAAAATTGAGAACAACCATTTTGTCCAAAAAGCGTTTTTAGACGAACTGGAAAACAGCAAAAGTCACCCCTGTCCAGTTCATCTCTCTGGACTACCTCTCTCCTATGTTAAGGACACAAGGGAGGAAAAGCGTTCTTATAGTCCCAGCATACTTCTTGTCCTAGGTAGACACGTGCATTTTTTTTTGGACCGAATATAAATTCAGACTAGTTTTTGGTTATTCGGAAATTCAGGTGTATTGTTTTGTATATTCGTTTTTCTAACAAATTCCACATTTTCGTAACGATTCAAATTCTGTGGGAAGAATAGCTGGTTGTTAAGGAGCGGGCCAGGAAGCCGCTCACCGTGTCCTTAACAACCAATGACTTATCAGCTGTCAGCGGCCTTCCCCACTAACAGCTGAAATGTAAACAAAAGAATGCCAACAATGAAAAATTCTGAAAAATGGCCAGGAAATGTGTGTGTGTGTGTGTGTGTGGGGGGGGGGGGGCGAGCGAGCCCCCCTTCCCTGAACCATACCAGGCCACATGCCCTCAACATGAGGGAGGTGCTCTGCCTCCCCACTCCAAAGCACATTGTCCCCATGTTGATGGGGACAAGGGCCTCTTCCCCACAATCTTGGCAGGGGGCTTATAGGAATCTGCAAACCCCCTTTGGCCCAGATCCCCCCCCCTACATTGTACCCCTACCCATTCACCCAAAAAAAAAAGGAAAAGTAAGTAAAGGCACAAAAAGACAAGTCCTTTATTAAAAAAAATACACACATATATATATATATATATATATATATATATACATTATATATATAGGGCCATGGACATATAAGGCATGCCTGGAACACCCACAGCTTGTCTGAAATAAAAGCCTGTAATGGCTCAGCAAGACACAAGAATGTGGTGCTTATAACGCCATGGTTGCGGGTTCGATTTCCGTATGGGCCATGCGCTTGATGTTTATGTTTCTACTGTCCCGGGCATACGTACATGTGCATACATACACCATGGCTTTCTAATGTTCTGGACCAACACCAGCAGATGACATGGCTCCCCAAATCATCATGGACTGTCGAAAATTTTGCATTTCATTTGGAAATCAAGGTCCCAGAGTCTGGAGAGGGAGTGGACAGGCACAGAATACAAGTTGCATGAGGTCCAGTGTACAATTTCCATAGTCAGTCATGATTTGGGGAGCCATGTCATCTGCTGGTGTTGGACCACTGTGTTTTATCAAGTCAACTCAGTCCTCTACCAGGAAATTTTAGAGCACTTCATGCTTCCCTCTGCTGACCAGCTTTATGAAGATGCTGATTTCTTTTTCCAGCAGGACTTGGCATCTGAAAGACAAAACCAGGGAAACTTCCCAGCTCAACTCACCAACCAGTCTGCTTACCAACCAAACAGTATGCGTTGAAAACAGGGGTTTAGTTAGCACACATTTGCAAATGCATGCGTAAGCTGCAAGGCCCCTTATGGCACCCTGTATTACTTGCAGTCCTAACCCTTCTAAATGTATGAGAGTCTCCACAGTGAGAGCACATGCATTTTAATAGAAAGATAAGGGGCAGGTGGGCCTAGAGGTAGCCAAATCCTCCTTCAAGACACAGGAGCACCCTGGAAACCCAGCAAAGGTGTCCAGTAACAAAGAGATGGCCCCTGCCCCCATCTGTAACTGGCCTTCACAGCAAGGAGCACATGGAAGGGCAAACACGTGAAAGACAAAACCAGAGAAAATTCCCAGCTCAACTCTCCAACCATTTTGCTTACATCCAAATTAACCTGTCCAATAGCATGCGTTAAAAACAGGGGCTTAGTTAGCACACATTTGCAAATGCATGCGTAAGCTGCAAGGCCCCTTCACTGCACCCTGTATTACTTGCAATCCTAACCCTTCTGAGGTTATGAGAGTCTCCACAGTGGGAGCAGAGGCATTTTAATAGAAATATAAGGGGCAACATTTACACCTGCCCACTTGACTTGGAGGACTTGGTACCTGTCCACAGTGTGAAAAGTACCAATAGCAGGTTTATTGATTATGGTATCACTATGCTTGATTGGACAGCAAACTCGCCTGACCTAAACCCCATAAGAGATGCAGATGAGCTGAAGGCTGCTATTAAACCAATCTGGGCTTTCATAACTCCTCAGCAGTCTCACAGGCGGATCACCTCCATGCCACACAGCATTGATGCAGTAATTCATGCAAAAGGAGCCCCGACCAAGTATTGAGTACACACTATACTGTACATGGACATACTTTTCAGTAAGCCAATATTTCTGTATCAAAAATCATTTTTTTATTGGTCTTATGTAATATTCTAATTTTCTGAGATACGGAATTTTGGGTTTTCATTAGCTGTGAGCCATAATCATCAAAATTAAAAGAAAGAAAAGCTTGCAACATATCACTCTGTGTGTAATGCATCTATATAAAATATTTGAGTTTCACTTTTTTAATTGAATTACTGAAATAAATCAACTTTTTGATGATATTCTAATTTTATGAGATGCACCTGTATGCGCTTCAGTCCCCTTTCTGGGGCCGCAGGTTGTGGTCACTTGATGCTTGAGAGTGGACTTTAGGTGCAGCATTCTGGCAAGTTCACTTGGCACTCTCCTAAAAAGTGTGCCAGCTTTTCATTACTGCTGCTTGTTTTTTGCTGTCCACACTTAAAGTGTGAGTGTGGAATCTAGCTTACAGGAGTTAGTCACATTCACTTGAACTTGTTTTGTAATGTTGACGACATTTCACTAGTCATCTAATCAGAAGTGTGCCCTTTGGAAAACTTTTCAACCAAAACATGCAATGAATGCAGTTTCCTAATGCTGCTAAAGCATAGAGGTAAGTGTTCTTTGAGATTCCAGATTGTTGGGCAAGGAACTCCAGCAAAGTGCAACAGTAATTTCAGAAATGTTCGAGCCCCTGAGGATAGGCATTTGTTAAAAGAGCAGTAGTGGGAGTTGATCCCATTCCCCCAATGAGATTGAAGCATGAATCGAGCACCTTAGAGCACTCAGCCATGTCTTTCTTTCTTTCTTTCTTTCCTAAAAAACATTGCTAACAATTAAAAGGCAGAGGGACATAGTCTGCAATCCATGGGTTGATGAGGCCATGGACATATAAGGCACACCTGGAGCACCCGCAGCTTGTCCGAAACAAGAGCCTCGGATGGCTGAGCTAGTCACAACCCCATCCGAAGCAATGCACTTGATGTTAAGATTTCTAATGTCTCGGGCATATGTATGTATGCATACAGTGTGGCTTTCTTCTATCCATTTTTCTGCATTCGAGGTGTCAAAACTCTCAACTCCATGTATTCACCACCTAATTTATTATGGATGGTTGTTGAGGTTTGGCACAGATTCCAACTTATGTTCTTCAGTCCTCTTTCTGAGGCCACAGGTTGTGGTCACTTGACGCTTGAGAGTGGACTTTAGGTACAGCGTTCTGGCAAAGTTCACTTGGCACTCTCCTAAAAAGTGTGCCAGCTTTTCATTACTGCTGGTTGCTTTTAGCTGTCCACACTTAAAGTGTGAGTGTGCAATCTAGCTTAAAGGAGTTAGTCACATTCTATTGTACTTGTTTTGTAATGTTGATGACATTTCATTAGTCATCCAATCAGAGGTGGGCCCTTTGGAAGACTTTTCAACCAAAACATTCAATAAATTCAGTTTCCTTATGCTGCTAACGCAAAGAGGTAAGTGTTCTTTGAGATTCAAGTGAGTTGGGCAGGGAACTCCAGCAAAGTACAGCAGGAACTTCACAGATGTTTGAGCCCTTGAGGATAGGCATTTGTTAAAACATCCCAAAGAGAATGGAGCCTAAATCTAGCACCACCAAATGTTGAAAAATGTAAAGTAATGCACTTGGGTGCCAGAAACCAGAAAAAAAAGCTACTCACTAGGGGGGGGGGGGGACCAACAGGCTTGGCAGTGGCATGTAATGTCAAGCCGCTGCAAGCAAAGCCAACAGAATACTGGGATGTATAAAAAAGGGGATTCACTCCAGAAATAAAGAAATTATTCTCCCACTCTACAAGACTCTAGTCCGGCCACATCTGGAGTATGCTGTCCAGTTCTGGGCACCGGTCCTCAGAAAGGATGTGCTGGAACTGGAGAAAGTCCAGAGAAGGGCAACAAAAATAATTAGGGGAATGGAGGACATCAGCTATGAGGAAAGACTACAAGCACTGAACCTATTCTCTCTGGAGAAGAGACGATTGAGGGGGGATATGATATCAATGTACAAATACTGTACTGGCAACCCTAGCATAAGGAACAAACTATTCAGAAAAAGGGAATACAATAAGACACGTGGCCACTCACTAAAACTAGAGGAAAGGCAGTTTAACCTTAAAATACGCAGGGGGTTCTTCACTGTAAGAGTGGTAAGGATGTGGAATTCTCTTCCGCAAGCAGTCGTATCAGCAGGGAGCATTGATAAAAAACTGTTAGATGGGCACCTTAAAGGCCACAACATACAGTGGTATACAATGTACGGTTAACAGCAAACACACACACACATCATAGGTTGAACTGGATGGACTGATGTCTTTTTTCAACCTCACTAACTATGTAACACTCGGCCATGCAACCTGTAAAAGAGCACTCACTAATGAAAAAAAGGCGGAGGGGCATATTCTACATTCCATGAGTTGATGAGGCAATGGACATATAAGGCATGCCTGGAATAACCACAGCTTGTCTGAAATGAGAGCCTGGGATGGCTGAGCAAGACACAACCCCAGTAGGTGTAGTGCATGTTGGCCTGCTAGCTCAGTTGTTTAGAACATGGTACAAATGATGCCAAGATTGTGGGTTTTATCGCTGCATGGGCCATCCGCTTGATATTTAAGTTTCTACTGTCTTAGGCATGTGTACGTGTGCATGTGTACACCTTGGCTTTCTTCATTCATTGCTTTTGCTGAAACTCTCAGCTCCAAGTATTCATCCTTTATCTATTATGAATGGTTGCTGAAGTTTGACACAGATGGGCAATATGCCAACTTATGTACTTCAGTCCTCTTTCTTTTTTTTTTAATTTTACATTTTTATTGAAATTGTGCACATACAAATAGTATAATCAACATATGAAACAGTACAACATCTGCAAATGCTTGTTCAGTCACGTTACATTGATATTATTTCAAATATAGCAAAGTCAGTGCCATTCAGTCCTCTTTCCGAGGCCACAGGTTGTGGTCACTTTACACTTGATAGTGGACTTTGGGTGCAGCATTCTCGCAATTTCACTTTGCACTCTCCTAAAATTTAGCGCCTTAGACCACTCCGCCATGCTACCTGTAAAAGACCACTTGCTAAACATTAAAAGGCAGGGGGGCATATTTTACATTCCACGGGTTAATGAGGCCGTTGACATATAAGGCATGCCTGGAACACCCACAGCTTGTCTGAAGTGAGAGCCTTGGATGGCTAAACTAGTCACAACTCCAGCAGAGGAAAAACATGTTGGCTGGTTAGCACCAAGGTTGCAGGTTTTACCCCTGTATAGGCCATGTGCTTGATGTTTAAGTTTCTAATGCCTCTGGCAATATATATGTGTGCATGTATACAGTTTGGCTTTCTTCTGTCCGCTGTTCTGAATTCTTTGCTTGAGGTGTCAGAGCTCTCAACTCCAAGTATTCACTACTTTATCCATTATGAATGGTTGATGAAGTTTGACCCAGATGGCCAAGATACAAACTTTGGAGCTTCAGTCCTCTTTCTGATGCCACAGGTTGTGGTCACTTTACAACTTGAGAGTTGATTTTGGGTGCAGCATTCTGGCAAGTTCGATTGAGACTCTCCTAAAAAGTGCGCTAGCTTTTTATTACTGCTGCCTTTTTTTTTGCTCTCCACACTTAAAAGTGTGAGGGTGGGGGATGTGGGCGCCCTGGAGGATGAGGAATGGGAGGAGGCTTTAGATGCCCCCAAACTGGTTTCTCCCAGGCTCTCTGATCGTTTGACTCAATTGTACATCCTTCATCGCTCCTACCTTACCCCTCTCAGACTCGCTAGATTTAGGAGGGATCAAAATCCCTTGTGCCCTATGTGCTCCTTGCACCTTATCTGGCAGTGCCCCTTGATTCAGGGATACTGGAGACAGGTAATACAGTTCCTACATGACGACATGGGGTCCCCTCTGACTCTCTGCCCTAAATCTTGCTTGCTGGGTATTTTCCCGGACGGGGATCTGGACAAGCTCACTACGACTTTTCATCATGAGACTCTATTTATCGCCAGGAAGTGTATTGCCAAGCAGTGGATGCGTACTACACTGCCCACCCTCTCCTCCTGGAAACTGGAGGTCAATAGTGTCCTGCCTTATAAATGCCTGATTAAGGTCAATAGGGGATGCCCTACAAAATGTAACAAAATTTGGGACAGGTGGACCCGGGAGCCCTCAGCGGGATAATTTGGCGTACTGGACTCAGTGTGGTGGTGTTGGCTGCTCCGGGCTGCCTCTCTGGTTAGGCTTGTCCTTGCGTTGTGCCGGTGTACCTGACAGTGTGTGTCCCCCTCCCCTCCACGCCTGTTATTTCCCTTGATTGTGCCAGGCTAATACTAGTTATGTTCTCAGTTATGTCTTATTCTTTTTTTATTTGCCTACTGTATGAGTATGTTTATTTTCAAAACAATGTGCATATCTATACTTGCTATATGTTGCACCTTTCTTGTTTTTCCAATAAAGTTACCTTTTTGCAACCAAAAAAAAAAAAAGTGTGAGGGTGGAATCTAATTTACAGAAGTTGGTCACATTCAGTTGGACTTGCTTTGTAATGTTGATGACATTTCCCTAGTCATCTAATCAGAAGTGTGCCCTTTGGAAGACTTTTCAACCAAAACATGCAGCTAAAGCAGAGATGTAAGTTTTCTTTGAGATTCCAGTGTGTTGGGCAAGGAACTATAGCAAAATGCAGCAGGAACTTCAGAGATGTTTGAGCCCTAGAGGATAGGCATTTGTTAAAGGAGCTTGGTAGCAGTGAGATTGAAACCCACACCCCACAGAGACTGGAGCCTAAATCCAACACCTTACATGCTACCTGTAAACATGCACATGCTAATGATTAAAAGGTGGAGGGACATAGTCTACATTCCATTGGTTGATAAGGCCAAGGACATTTAAGGCACGCCTGGAACACCTTTAGCTTTTCCGAAATGAGAGCCTGGGGTGGCTAGGCAAGACACAACCCCAGTAGTAGTAGAGCATGTTGGCTGTTAGGTCAGTGGTTTAGAGCATGGTGCTTAAAAGCACTGCAGGTAACAGCACTACTTGCAATTTCAGTGCATCAGAAGCAAAATACAAAGAAAGCTAGGAGCTTGTTGGATTTCTGGTGGGACCAACAGGAATTTATCTGTACCTACACAATTTTTAAACAAATGAAACATGTAGAAATGTGCATGCATTGCAGAGATATGCTAAAATAAGCCTGGCATATACAATAAAAAACAACTAATTAGTGCTAATTAGCAGCATCCCAAGCGCTAAATTCGGTTTGGACGCTTGAGTGGTGCATCCCCTGATACAAGTAGATTTAAATGCACTCTGCATCTTTCTCATCATGCTCTTATCTTTTGCAGAACAGCAGCCCCAGAGCATTTTACTCTTGTGATGTGAGAAGCAAAGTCACCAGCGTAGAGTCAGGCCAGTGTAATTGTTAACATTATTCATTTATGGATGCATATAGAACAATGAAAAAAGGACACTCTTGTGTTTGATCCGGTACCTAGGGAGAGACCACTTCCCCCATAAACTCTGACACAAGACGTTGTTGGGTTAATAAGAAAATTCTGGGGAATCGCTATCGCGTCGACTGAAGTCTGATAAAAAAAAAAATAAAGGGCGAGGATTAAAAATATGGCTTGATATCGAACATCAAAGGGGAAGCCTTGCTAGCAACCAGCAGCCATGTGAAAGCTCTTGGGGGAAAGACGGAGAGCTTTTCATTCACGGATCCGGGCAATCGGCTATGAAAGGAGAGAAAGGAACGTGACGGCAGATTAGATATAACTAAGTTTTAGCATTAGGCTTCGAGCAGATGGTTTGCATCTCTCAGCAGGAATTGTTTGGTCCGGTATTCAGCAGGAAAGCTAAACATCTGCCTAGTTTACCGCATTTAAATATTTTGTACTTAAACAGTGAGCGTTCGCTGTTGTTGTTTATGTCATAGTCAGCTGTTGCTACACAGAGTACCTGCCAATGGATCAGGGCAAGCCTTCAAAAATGAATAGGAAACGCTCCTTATTGAGTTGGGGTTCATACACATGAGCGGTTTGGCGTGCATAGTGTAAAAAACTGGTGTTTTGGGGTATCAGGGAGGCACTGGTGCAGTCTGTGAAAATTAAAGCAGAGCTCCAGACTCCTTCAGAAAAAAAATAATTTTTTATTAAATATTGTAGCTGATGACTTTTATGTTTAGGACACTTACCTATCCACTAATCCAGTGGTGTCTTCAACTGAGCCAATATTTCAATTGGCTCTCGTGTGCTGCTTCTACCATCTTAGCTTAGGGAAACCAGCAGTGAAGCCTTCACATCCGGTTCCCTACTGCACATGCGCGAAGTGTGCCGGGGACGAAGTCAGCTGGAAGTAGGATTGGGTACCTCTTAAAATCTTAAGACCAGGTACCCCCCCTCGAAAGGTGCCAAATGTGGCAGCAGAGGGAGGGAGGAGGCAAACAAGCAGAGCTTTTGGGTGAAGCTCTGCTTTAAGGCCAGGCTGAAATATGCTCATGACCATGGTGGTGAGTCACACATCCATTCACACTTAAGAGTGTTCTGACATGTTCTAACTTGCGCTCGCATGGGTCATATACCAGTTTGTAGGTGCAGTCTGCTTTTTCCACTGCAGGTGGCACCTAACCACAGTGGCATTGCAGTTGGAGAGAAAGTCAAGAGGAACTTGGTTCTTCTATAGTTTCCTGGATCACTGGGGAAGCTATCCAATTGGATGCTTCCATTCCATGTGATGCTGGCAGCCATCTTGGGTTGGGCAGAGTCTATTTAAGGCCCTGGTTCCCAGGCTTGATGTCCATTTTGTGTGTTGATATGGAAGGGACATATCTGACAGGAACACTGATTAGTGGTAGGTTCCAGATGAATAGGGAAAGGATAGGGATACGCCATCGTTCCTGGAAACCCTTCCTTTTTGGGGACCAGCCAGGCTGCATTCTGCCCCTCAAGACAGACACTTTAGGCACATCTTAGACCTACCCTACCACACACTGTTGTTATATTCTGTACATTTTCCAGGTCCAGTGCCCACCAGCAGGTTTTGTTGTGAATTATTGGATTCTACATTAATACAATTTGACTCAGTCTTTATGGAGTAGTACAAGAAATAACAAGTGTATGCATTGCGCTGTTGCTGGAAAATAAGTGACAGGAGTCAGGAGCAGTGGATTAACATCAAATTTTGTGTGCAAATTGGCAAAAATCAAACTTTAGCTATGTAACAACAGACTTGTGGCGAATATTCAATGAAGAAATTAAGTGTTTTGAATGGCATAGACGTTTAAGCAGGAACGTAAGGCTGTCCACGATAATGCCGAAAGCGGATGTAAATGTGGACAGAGTGTAAACCCTTGTACACTCAGATTAAAGATTGAGTGTGTGAATGATGGCAGATGAATTGAACATGAACAGGGAAACAGTGTGGAATATTATAGTGGAGGATTTTGGACTGAGAAAGATTTCCACCAAGATTGGGTCTCGAATCTTGGCAGAATATCAGAAAGACCGTTGTCTTCAAATTTCATCCGATCTTTTGAAGAATATAGAGGTGTTTGATAGGATTATTACCAGTGATAGTGTTTCCAGTTTGATTGGGAAACAAAACGCCAGAGATTGCAGTAGAAAACAAAGAATTCTCCTCACCTGAAGAAAGCACGCATGTCTCGTTTCCAGCTCAAAACAATGTTTTGTGTTTTTTTTAATTACAAGGGGAGAGTTCACTATGGGTTCATAGGAAACCCCCTATTTTGGGACTATAACGGATGCCAACTCATAATAAAATTTTCAAAATTTTATTTAACACATGTTACAAAAATGAAGCACAATTGAAAAATATGACAATATTACAAATGTACAAAGGGTTTTAAAACATGGGCGACTGGATAGATGTGGTTCAAATACTATGTGGCAGTGACATGAAGGAACCTTGACGTCTGGTCCTGAGAAGCCGACGCGTTTCAATTAAGTCTTCCTCAGGGGTCTTTAGACCAGAAGATTCCAATTCACAATATTCTATAGCAGAGAAAACATATTTATTTAGATTTCATTATATATAGTCTTGTATATTCTTGTACATCGAACATGATATTGGTTAGATATTTTGGATACACATACAATGTCTTGCATCACAATTTCAAACCACAGGGTCGCCTTTATTTAACCGGTTGCCGACCGCCGCACGACTATATACTGCGGCGGTCAGCCCCGGCCAGGCAGAGTGACGTATCGGTACGTCACTCGCCTGTCACTGACTTGCGAGCCTATTGCGGGCGGGCGCGCGCCCGCCGAGGCGCGCGCCCGCCGCGGCTCGTTCACAGACAAGTCAGTGCGTGTGACCGGCGGACTCGATGTCCGCCAGTCACACTGCGATCGCTCCTGTGAAGGGAGAAAGACAGAGCGGCTTGTGTAAACAAGCTGCCTGTCAGTTCTCCCTGTGTAAAAGTGAAGATCTGTCCGTTCTACTATGTAGAACGGTTGATCTTTGCTTTTACACCAATAAGAATGTCCCTGCACAGTTAGAATCACGCCCCTAGGACACACTTAACCCCTCCCTGTCCAATAAAGTTAACCCCTTCCCTGCCAGTGTCATTTTTGCAGTAACAGTGCATATGTATAGCACTGATTACTGCAGTAATGTCACTGGTACCCCCAAAAGTGTCAAAAATGTCAGTCAAGGGTCCGATCTGTCTGCCCCAATGTCGCAGTACCGCAAAAAAAATCGCAGATCGCCCCCATTACGCGTTAAAAAAAAAAACACCAAAAATGACAAAAATCTTTCCCTTTGTTAGTAAACGCGATAACTTTTGCGCAAACCAATCAAAATACGCTTTTTGCAATTTTTTTTACCAAACATAGGTAGCATAAAACAAATTGGCCGAAAAATGTTAAAAAATTTTGATTTTTACATTTTTTTTTGGGGAATTTCATATAAAAAAATGTGAAAAATATTGTTATTTTTGCAAAATTTACGCTCTTTTTTTGTTTATAGCGCGTGATCAAAAAATCGCACAGGTGATCAAATACCACCAAAAGAAAGCTCTGTTTGTGGGAAAAAAAGGACGTCAAATTCGTTTAGGTACAGCGTCGCACGACCGCGCAATTGTCCATTAAAGTCACGCAGTAAAAAATCGCAAAAAAACCCTGGTCCTTTAGCAGCCAAATCCTCCGGGGCTTAAGTGGTTAAAAACTGGTTCTCAGGACCAGACGTCAAGGTTCCTTCATGTCACTGCCACATAGTATTTGAACCACATCTATCCAGTCGCCCATGTTTTAAAACCCTTTGTACATTTGTAATATTGTCATATTTTTCAATTGTGCTTCATTTTTGTAACATGTGTTAAATAAAATTTTGAAAATTTTAATATGAATTGGCATCCGTTATAGTCCCAAAATAGGGGGTTTCCTCTTGTTGTGTCTACTTGAAGTATAGGGACGAGGGTGCCTGAACTCATTTTTCTCCTTGATATACGCCCAGCTCCCACACCTTTTTCTTTTTCTAACTATGGGTTCATAGAACATCGTACAGCAGTCAACCAACATTGTTGCTTGGAAATTTTGAAGTGATTCATACCATGTAAGAATTGCTGCCTCCAAAGCAGTGGCTGCATTGTTATGTTCTGGATAAAACTACCAGTGGGCATGGGCCAGTTGGGAAGCAATAAAATATGTTTGTAAATTGGGAGCTGCTAAACCTCCTTCTAAAACAGGTAATTGAAGTGTATCCTTGGCAATTCTAACTGATTTTCCTCCCCCAATAAAGGGTGTAAGGATAGCGTCAATCTCACTAAATCAGCGTTTAGGAACATATTTTGGTGAGTTACTCAGAATGTAAAGAAAGCGCAGCAAAAAAATCATTTTGAATATATACAGCCTGCCTAATAAATTGAGAGAAAGATTAGACCATACTTTCAGAGTGCCTCTGAGTCGGTTAAGGAGAGGGTCCAGGTTGTTTTTAAGATATAAGGATATTGGCTGATGCACTATTACTTCTAGATAATGAAAGATATTGACAATTTTTAATGGGCATGAGGACGGAAGGGATATTGGAGTGTCAGGATCCAATGGGAAGAGAAGAGACTTTTCCCAATTAACCAAAAACCCTGAGAAATGACCCAACCTTTGGATAGTCTGTAATAAAATAGCTAGGGAGGATTGAGAGTCAGCTAAATAAATTAGCATGTCGTCCATATAAAGGGACACTTTTTCCTCAAGCCTATTAATTACCAAACTTTTAATATCGGAGTTAACCCTTATCAATTCAGCCAAGGGCTCTATCACCATAGCAGAAAGTAGTGGTGACAAGGGGCATCCCTGTCTAGTGCCTCTCACTATGGGGAAGGAGTCCGACACATAAGTATTCACTTTCAATCTAGCCTTAGGCCTAGATTACAGTAGTTGGATCCATCGAAGGAACTTGTCACCAAAGTCAAACTTTGCCATTACTTTCTGTAGATATGGCCATTTCACAGAATCAAAGTCTTTGTGAGTGTCCAAGGCTAATTCTACCCTAGAGACCATATTATCATGTTTGGCTTGTACTGTATGTTGGTGAAATGTCTGCACAGATTAATTGAAGTGGAGCAGCCTGCAATAAATACAGTTTGGTCAGACCTTCTAATAGAGGTAATAACTTTGTTTATTTCTACGAGCGAGAACTTGGCTAGAATTTTGACGTCAGAGTTAATTAGGGAGATAGGATGGTAAGATTCAAAATAAAGATGGTCTTTATGGGGTTTTGGCATAAATATAATTAACCACTTGCCGACCGCCGCACGACTATTTACTGCGGCGGTCAGCCCCTCACAGGCAAAGCGACATAGGGCTACGTCGCTAGCCGGTGAGGCTCTAGGGAGCATGCGCGCGCTGCCGGAGGCGCGCTGCCGCTCCCGCTCGGTCACGGACCCCCCCCGGGTCCGCCGGGGCACTCGCGATCGTCCGTTACACCGGGAGAAAGGAGGGGGCTAATGTACACAAAGCCGCCTGTCATTCCCCCCTGTGTAAGAATGGAGATCATACGGTTCTGCTATGTAGGACCGTTGATGTCTGTTCTTACACCAGTAGCCACATCCAATCACAGTTAGAATCACGCCCCTAGGGACACACTTAACCACTCCCTCTCAAAAAAAGTTAACCCCTTCACTGCCAGTGTCATTTATACAGTAACAGTGCATATGTATAGCACTGATTACTGTAGTAATGTCACTGGTAACCCCAAAAGTGTCAAAAATGTCAGTCAAGGGTCCGATCTGTCCGCCTCAATGTCGCAGTACCGCAAAAAAAAATCGCAGATCGCCGCCATTACTTGTTAAAAAAAAAAACAATAAAAATGACAAAAATCTTTTCCTTAGTTAGTAAACGCAATAACTTTTGCGCAAACCAATCAAAATGCGCTTTTTGCGATTCTGTTTTACCAAACATATGTAGCATTAAACAAATTGGCCTAAAATGTTAAAACATTTTGATTTTTAAATTTTTTTTGGGGAATTTCATATAAAAAATGTGAAAAATATTGTTATTTTTGCAAAATTGACACTCTTTTTTTGTTTATAGCGCATGATCAAAAAATCGCACAGGTGATCAAATACCACCAAAAGAAAGCACTGTTTGTGGGGAAAAAAGGATGTCAAATTTGTTTAGGTACAGCTTCGCACGACCGCGCAATTGTCCGTTAAAGTCACGCAGTGCTGAATAGCAAAATAGGCCCTGGTCAGGAAGGGGGTAAAATCTTCCGGGGCTTAAGTGGTTTAAGCCTCAGACATGGAAGGTGGTAACTGTCCCTCTTTCAGGGCATGATTATAAACCCGCAATAAATGTGGGATTAAGATTTCATTATATTGTAGGTACCATCATAGGAAAGCCATCCAAGCCTGGAGTTTTATTGTGAGCAAAGGACTGTATAGTCGCACTAATTTCCTCTGACGTCAAAGGTGCTTCCAGTAATGCAATTTGCTCTGCTGACAACTTGGGGAGCTGGATGTCATACAAGCAATCATCCAGTTCCACAATTGTGTAGTGTGCTCTAGAGGTGTACAAAGTGGAGTAAAAGGTAACAAAACCCTCCACAATTTCTGTATCTATTTCTAGGAATATTGCACAGCTGAAAATCAGGTTCGAGAGATATGCTAGAAGGTGGCTATTATTATCCCCGAACTCAAAAATTCTTTGATTCTGATACAGTGTTTTTTTCTGGGTGTGTTCTAATATAACCAAATCTAACTCCCTGGCTTTTTGTCACCATGTGGAAAAGTTATCAGGAGTAGGAGAATTTGAATAGCGAGTTTCCACAGCATAATTCTTTTTTTCAGCGTCCAGTAATTTGGACTGAGGAGCTCGTTGGGCCGCCTATAGCGGCAGCAAATGTGCTCCGCATGGTGGCCTGAAAGACATCTCAGACCATAGGTACAGAGGCGCTTTGTCTATTAGCAACCCAGTAAGAATTCATATCCACAAGACCTTGATCTGTCACAGCTTGATCAGCAAGCCAGAGGGGACTCAGTCTCCAGACTCGATAGGAGGTAGGTATATGTAAGGCAAGGTCAATTAATAAAGGTGAATGATCAGACACTGCTCTAGGGAGACATCTAATCACAAAAACCCCATTAAATAGAACATGAGATGTTAAACATAAGTCAATACAGGATAGGGTATGTATCAGAATAACAGGAATATTCCTTCGTGTCAGCATGTCTCTATCTCCAAGCATCTACAAGATCGAATTTGTCCAAATAGGAACACAGTGAAGTAGGAGCTAGAGTAGACCCTCCAAATCGATCAAGAGAGTTGTCAAGTACCATATTAAAATCACCAGCTATTAGTAGAGGTCCCTTAGCTAATTCCACCACCGATCTCATTATGCGTTCAAACAGGTCTTTAGTAAATGGTGGTGGTAAAGTTAGGTTAACGATGGTATAGGGTTTACCCAGAATTTCAAGAATAGGGATAACAAAACATCCTCCGGGGTCTGTTTAAGGGAAATTGGTTTAGATTTTGCAATCAAAACTGAAGTACCCCGAGAGTATGTAGAGTATGTGGAGTGGATTGCATAAGCTATTTTGGCACTTTTTAGTGCCACGACTCTGGAGCCCCGTAGATGCGTTTCTTGGAGAAGGATGACATGCGGGTTGTGCCTAGCCAAATATTCAAACATCAAAGAAACATCAACATTCAAATTTCACTTTAGAGTTAAGCCCTCTAACATTCCACGGAATTAACCAAATTGTAGTCATGAACAGATTATAGGCAATAGTATTACAGAATGATACTTAAGGGATGCACGAGGCATCCATTGTAAAACAGGTTACTCAAACCAGAGCGAGCTACAGGAAAAAAAGGTAAGCAAAGCAACTGCATACACTTGACTGTTTAGTATCCCTGCACATACTGTTCCAGACAAATTGTTTTTGACAGGTACCCTTTCCCACTTTCGGAAGGCGGCGCCCCTCGGTAGTTCCGCGCCCCTATAACCTGGAAGCTGATTGGTTTCTCTGCAGAATTGTGACTAACTCTGCCCTCTCTAGCTTTAGTAAATAAACCCCCTAGGCCCCTTTCACACAGGTATTCCAATCCGGTCTGTTGTGGGCTCCCCCCTCCACGGCCCAAGTGGCCTGACAGCAGCACAGAGCCAACAGGTGCTTGCCACCTGCTAAGCGGGATGCACACGGGAATCGGGACTAATGCTTGGCTGGAGCTGTGTCGCTGGGCAAGTGGAGCCCCCCCGTGCCCAATCGGTAAGATGGCCTTGCCCCGGCCTAGGTGTGGACTATTGTGTTTTTTAATAATACATTTTATTTGCCATTTATCTGCCCATGAAGCACCATCCTGGCTGTGACCCACCGAAGCAGTCACTGGTAACTTAATTAAATGAATCTCCCTTTAATGAACCTTTGATTACGTTTAAAGCTGACATTGCCCTGCAGCGGTTTCCTCTGTTCCTGGAGTGATATTTTCCAGGATTTCTTCCGTCTCGAAGCTTGTAAAGGCTCCGGCAAGGCGGAAAGTTTCTTTAGCAATCCCTTTCAGGATCTGAAGGATAAAATATCTGTACCTGCTCCTGGTCTCATTAGAGTCTGAAGAAATGGTCTGTATGGAATGAAATACACTTTCACACTTCTAACACATCCTACTAAATTTAGGAACAAAGCCTGAAAATGGCCATTGTGGAGACTCGCTCAGAGAGAACTTAGCGCTGCAGAAAAAAAAAAAACTATAGTGTGACTTCAGACGGCAATCATTCTTCCCTGGTATTTTGTAGCTTACTCTAAAAAATTGTTAATGTCACTTCCACTCATACATATTTGATGAGCTGCATTTTTTTATTACTGTTCTACTTTGAACCACTTCAGCTCTGGGAGATTTACCCCCCTTCATGACCAGGCCATTTTTTTGCGATATGGTACCACGATATTTCAACTGACAATTGAACGGTCATGCAGCTTTGTACCAAAATAAAATGTATGTCCTTTTTTTCCCCACAAATAGCTCTTTCTTTTGGTAGTATTTGATCACTTCTTCGTTTTTTTATTTTTTTGTCCTATAAACAAAAAACATTCCCAATAAAAATTTTTTTAAAAATCTAATTTTTTCATCATCTTCGGCCAATTTGTATTCTGCTACATGTTTTTGGTAAAAAAAAATCCCAATAAGCGTATTTTGATTTGTTTGCGCAAAAGTTATCAGGTCTACAAACTAGGGGAAAGATTTATGTCATTTTTATTTATTTATTTTTTACTAGTAATGGCGGCGATCTGCGATTTTCTTTTGCAGGACTGCGACATTGCGGCGGACAGATCGGACCCTTGGCTGACATTTTTGACACTTTTGGGGGTACCAGTGACATTACTACAGTAATCAGTGCCATAAATATGCACTGTTACTGTAAAAATGACACTGGCAGGGAAGAGGTTAACTTTTATTGGTGATCAAGGGGTCAATGTATGCCTGGTGCTTACTAACGTGTGTGGGGGAGGGGACTGTGTGACACAGACACATACAGCTATGCTGAATCCTGCAATCTGTCCCTGAATGTCACTTAGGAGATCCGCCCGCTTTGTTTACACAAGCGGGCGGATTTCCACACTCGATCCCCGACGATCGGGGAAGAGCAGCGGTGATCACCACCGCTCCTCCCCTGGCCCGACTCCCGCTGTGACTGAAAACAGCGGGAGCGAGCCTCCGGCGGCGCGCGCGCGCCGCCCACAAGAGGAGGAATCCAGCGACGTAGGTCTACGTCGCTGGACGGGAACGAGCCACTTTGCCGCGGTACGGTCAACGTGACTGGTCGGCAAGTGGTTAAGGACGCAGACACCCCTTGCTAAAAACCTTCTGAACATCAGTAAACATGTACAGTGTGTCAGAAATGTAGCTGTGTAGACAAGTTTATTTAGGGAGTTATTGCAGCGTGTACTGATAATTACAAAACTCGATGGTCCATAGCAATCAATCGACTACATTTTACTTTATTTAGATCAGTTAGGAGATAAACACACTGAAAACACAGACATGTACATCAATTCACTTTTTAGATGTCAAGCCAGATTGGAAAAAATGCCAATGGCCTTCATAAATATTATTTATAATGCTACTACTACTGATAATAATACTACTAATAATAATAATTATAATAACCAGCAGCCCTACCCTAAGCCTTTTTTTTACATTAACAATCCCGGAAGCCAAAATATGGACTCTCATACTAACATAAACTCAACTCTAGCCCTCCATGTATCAATAATCTTCCCTTTAACCCTAACACTAATCCCTCACACTAACATTGGATGTAACCCTAACGTTGTCTCTTCACACTATTCCAGTAACCCTAACAATAATTAAAGCTTTCCATGTACTACTAATATAAAATAAAAGGAAAGTTATTGTCAGAGTTAGGGTCCTTTTACACGAACGATCCGATCAGATCAGCCTGTCAGTTTTTTTAGGCGGACCGATCTGATGCCCCATGCATCTCTATGGGGCAGCAGATCTCAGAGATTCCGCTGCTATCCGATTCCGATCCTGTCCGTGAAATCTGGACGGATGGAAACCCTGCTTTTCCATCCGTCCAGCGGATCGGATGGGATCGGATGAGATTGGACAGGTGGTCCATTCTCATCCGATTCCCCCATACAGGACAGCGAGGACCTGACAGCTCTGTCTCGGCACACAGCGCGGAAACACAGCTGTCATCCGCCTGCTCAGCGGGGGATCGGCGGATCAATCCCCCGCTGAGAAAAATGAAGTCCGCCTGACAAACTCCCCGTGTGAAAGGGGTCTTAGTGTTGGGAGCACAGGAAGTACAATACTAACTTTTAAAATAACTTTCCTTGAACCCCTAACACTAATCTTCCCTGTAAGCCTATCACTATTCTGTAATGGGGTGTTAGTCTCACATAGTTTTCTTCTAGTGAGATTTCCAGTGCAGTTCTCACTTTCTACCACTAGATGTCCCCACCTATCCTTAGTTTGCCTAATTGGAATTTTTCAATTCCAGCCCAAGCCAATACTGGCATTCATCTCCTACATGTAAAAATCATCATATTTTGTTTTTGCAAAAAAATTACTCAGACCCCAAAAAATGATATATGTTTTTTTAGCAGAGACCCTAGGGCAGTGATGGCGAACCTTGGCATCCCAGATGTTTTGGAACTGCATTTTCCATAATGCTCATGCACTCTGCAGCTCTGCAGTGTAGTTAAGCATCATGGGAGATGTAGTTCCAAAACATCTGGGGTGTCAAGGTTCATCATTACTGCTCTAGGGAATAAAATGGCAGCCGTTGAATTTTTTTTTGCCACAAAGTATTTGCGCAGCAATTTTTCAAATATGATTTTTTTTGGAAAAAAACACGTGACTAAAGCACCCCAGATGTAATCCTCAACCTCATATAAATAATAAGACAATAACAATAAACATGAGGTTGCCGATCTTTGAAGGCACCAAGTATCAATTACAGTATCTCACAAAAGTGAGTACACCCCTCACATTTTTGTAAATATTTTATTAGATCTTTTCATGTGACAACACTGAAGAAATGACACTTTGCTACAATGTAAAGTAGTGAGTGTACAGCTTGTATAACAGTGTAAATTTGCTGTCCCCTCAAAATAACTCAACATACAGCCATTAATGTCTAAACCGCTGGCAACAAAAGTGAGTACAACCCTAAGTGAAAATGTCCAAATTGGGCCCAATTAGCCATTTTTACTCCCCGGTGTCATGTGACTCGTTAGTGTTACAAGGTCTCGGGTGTGAATGGGGAGCAGGTGTGTTAACTTTGGTGTTATCGCTCTCACTATCTCATACTGGTGACTGAAAATTCAACATGGCGCCTCATGATAAAGCACTCTCTGAGGATCTGAAAAAATGAATTGTTTTTATACATAAAGATGGCCTAGGCTATAAGAAGATTGCCAAGATCCTGAAACTGAGCTACAGCACAGTGGCCAAGACCATACAGTCGTTAATCAGGACAGGTTCCACTCAGAACAGGGCTCACCATGGTCAACCAAAGGAGTTGAGTGCACATGCTCAGCTTCATACGCAGAGGTTGTCTTTGGGAAATAGACGTATGAGTGCTGCCAGCATTACTGCAGAGGTTGAAGAGGTGGGTCTGCAGATTATTCTGCATGGCTGTTGTTCTCCCAGAAGGAAGCCTCTTCTAAAGATGATGCACAAGAAAGCCCGCAAACAGTTTGCTGAAGAAACATAGAAACATAGAAACATAGAATGTGTCGGCAGATAAGAACCATTTGGCCCATCTAGTCTGCCCAATATATCTGAATCCTATGAATAGTCCCTGGCCCTATCTTATATGAAGGATAGCCTTATGCCTATCCCATGCATGCTTAAACTCCTTCACTGTATTTGCAGCTACCACTTCTGCAGGAAGGTTATTCCATGCATCCACTACTCTCTCAGTAAAGTAATACTTCCTCATATTACTTTTAAACCTTTGCCCCTCTAATTTAAAACTGTGTCCTCTTGTGGTAGTTTTTCTTCTTTTAAATATGCTCTCCTCCTCAAGCAGACTAAGGACATGGATTACTGGAACCATGTCCTGTGGTCTGATGAGACCAAGATAAACTTATTTGGTTCAGATGGTGTTAAGCATGTATGTGTAACGCTCCTGCGTTTTTATATGGTGTGGATTTTCAGCTGCAGAAATAGTTCCACGTCAGCAGTCATGTAAGAGATATGCTGAGATACCATTCCCAACCTCAATGACTCATCATGTGTGGAAGGTCTTATTTCAGCCAGTAAATACACACAATTAGCAAGCTGGTTCTTAGAGTGACTTTATGCATGTGGTAACACAATGATGAAGGTTGAGGGATAGGTTGAGTGGAGGTGGTAGGTGATAGACACTTGAAGGTGAGACAGTAGCAGATGGATGCAGGAAGGTTTAGCAATGTTGTACTTAGCACTATTAGCGATACAGCCGAAGGGTGGTTCAGGAGAGGCGGATGATCCAGTAGCGGGATACAGGGATCAGCGCAGCGAGGTTCCGTCAGCGAAGTAAGCTTGCAAGCATGGAAGCTTCAAGCAAGGTTAGCATCCAGATAAGGGTGTTTGAACGAACACATGTGAGTGAGAACCGACGCCTTAAATAGCCATCTAGTCCGGCGCTGAGTGATGACAGCTCCAGTCTTAAAGGTGTATGCGCACCTTTCCAAAAGTAAATGGTAGGGCGCATACACTTGTGGAAAGTGTAATTTAGGGTACCAAAGGTACCGGAACATTACAATACCCCCCCCCCCCTTAAGGCCTGCTCCTGAAGGCCTCTGGAGCTGGTTTGTCTGGGTATCTCGCATGAAAATTGCGGATTAATCTAGGGGCATGTATGTCAGAGGTGTTTAGCCAGGTGTCGTCTTGGGGCCCATAGTTCTTCCATCTAACCAAGTACTGAAGTCTTCTTCTGTAGATACAAGAATCCAGAATCTCTTTTATCTCGTATTCTTCTCCACCTTCAACTTGTACAGGAGGGGGAGGTGGAATATTAGGCCTTATTCCTTGGTCCGGAACATGGGGTTTTAGTAGCGACACATGGAAAATGGGATGGATTTTTAGGTCCATTGGCAATGTAAGCTGCACTGCAGCTTTTCCAATAAGTTTCTTGATTGGGAAAGGTCCCAAGAACAGAGGTCCAAGCTTTTTGCTAGGGATCTTCAGTCTCAAGTTTTTTGTTGAGAGCCAAACGAGGTCCCCGATAGTATACTGTGGAGAAGGTCTTCTATGAAGATCATAGTACTTCTTTTGTTGACTGTGAGCGTGTGCAATGGTAGTATTTAGTAAACCCAGAGAATCCTTTATTTGGGAAAGATAGTCTGAGGCTACTGGGTTATTTGAAGGAAGGATGCGTGGAGGGAGAATAGAGGGATGGAACCCATAGTTCAAGTAGAACGGACTCTGCTTGGTTGTACTGTGAGTTGCGTTGTTGTAGGCAAATTCTGCCAGGGGGAGAAGATCCAACCAATCATCCTGTTGGTAAGAAGTGTAACAACGTAAATACTGCTCGATGCATTGGTTGACTCTTTCAGTCTGTCCGTTGGTCTGCGGATGGTAAGGAGAAGTGAGCTTCCGCTCAATCCGTAGTATGTGACATAGTTCTTGCCAGAATTTAGAAATAAATTGGGATCCACGGTCAGACAAAAGAGTTTTTGGGATACCATGTAATCTGAAGACATGTTTCATCAGGAGTTCTGCCGTTTGTTTGGACGAAGGTAGTCTGCGAATAGCAATGAAATGTGCCATCTTTGTCAGATGGTCCACTGACACCAAGATGGTATTAAATCCTTTGGAAGGAGGCAATTCTACGATGAAGTCCAATGACAGAACCTCCCATGGAGTTTGGGGTATTGGTAGACTGCATAGTAGGCCGGATGGTCTCGTAGTGTCAATTTTGGACCTGGCACAGACATTGCATGAAGAGACGAATTTTTGTATAGATGTTTTCATGTCAGGCCACCAGAATTGCCGAGAAATCAAATTGAAAGTCTTTGTCATACCCATATGTCCTGCCATAGGCACATCATGCGATAATTCCAAGATCTTGGTGCGTAGGGTAGGTGGTATGTAAAGTTTGTCGTTGTAGTAGAGGAAGCCTTCTGCATCGGTAGTTAGTTGTGGTGGGGGTGAATCCAACCTTATACCATGCAGAACCTCTTCCTTCAAGGAACGGACAACTCCATTAATGCGTTTGTGAGGTATTATAGGAACGGAAGGGATTTCAAAGTAGTTTTCTTCAGTTAGTCGTGATAGTGCATCCGCCTTTTTGTTCTTATCTGCAGGTGTGTAGGTCACTAGGAAGTTAAACCTTAGAAAGAATAGTGACCATCGTACCTGTCGATGCGAGAGAGTTTTGCTAGTCTGAAGATATTGGAGGTTTTTATGGTCCGTGTATATAATTATTGGTAATTGGGTGCCTTCGAGTAAATGTCGCCAATTCTCCAGAGCCAATTTTATAGCAAGCAGTTCCTTCTCACCCACGGGGTAATTTATCTCGGGACTGCTCAGGGATTTAGAAAAAAAGGCGACTGGATGAAGTGGTGAAGTGGGGGTAGGTCAATCCTGAATGCAGGATATTTTACTCACGTACATCTCGATTCCTGTTTTGGATATGATGTAGCCTAGAAAGAGTACCTCATCTTTATGGAACAAGCATTTCTTCAGCTTCACATAAAGATTATGTGCAAGCAATCTCGATAATACAAGTCTTACATGTCTTATGTGTTCAGACAGGGTCCGTGAATATATAAGTATATCGTCCAGATATACCACAACACAGTCATCTAGTAAGTCTTTAAAAATATCGTTTATAAATCGTTGAAAAACTGCAGGGGCATTGCATAGGCCGAATGGCATCACAAGATATTCGAACAATCCGTATCTAGTTCTGAACGCAGTCTTCCACTCGTGTCCATCACGGATTCAAATGAGATTGTATGCTCCTTTCAGGTCTAATTTTGAAAAATAGGTAGCTCCACGCACCTGCTCAATGAGCTCAGGGATAAGCGGTAGAGGATAGCGATCTTTTATTGTGATAGCATTCAATTTCCTGTAGTCGATGATAGGTCTGAGACTTGAATCTTTATTGCGAACAAAAAAGAGTCCTGCTGCTGTGGAAGAAGTGGAAGGTCTAATAAAACCTTTTTCCAAGTTCTCATCCAAATAGGTTTTGAGATGGGCAAGTTCATCCTGTGAAAGAGGATAAACATGACCGAACGGCAATTTGCTATTTGGGAGTAGATCAATGCTACAATCATAGTCTCGATGAGGAGGTAATGCTTGAGCATTTTTCTCAAGAAAAACCTCAGAAAGATCCTGATAACATAGTGGTGCAATCTCATCTGTCACCACAGACAGAATCTTCCCGGAAAACGGGAGGTTACACGTTTCCTCGCAATAACAAGAAGGGAAGGTCAAGGACCGTTTCTTCCAATCTATGGTTGGTTGGTGTGTGTGCAACCAGGGAAGTCCCAACACAATGGGAAAGTGGGGTGATGGTATTAAATCGAAGGTAGAAGTCTCCCTATGAGACTCGTTAATAGTGACTAGAAGTGCTTGTGTCTGATCGGTGATCGGACCAGAGGATAACGGAACACCGGTAATAAGACTTACTGAGACAGGTTTGAGTTTAGAAATAATAGGAATTTTATTTAAAGCAGCAAAACATATATCCATATAATTTCCACAAGATCCTGTGTCAATCATGGCCTTAGTAGTAATCCTGTTCTGGTCCCACTGTAATGTCAAAAAAACAGAAATGTAGGGGTTAGTGAATGAAGTTATCAATCCTCCTAGAGAGACATGTGAACACTCACCCTTCTTTTTGTTGACTAGGGGACAGACATTTATCTTGTGATAAATGTCTACAAGCAGAGATTTTCATTTCGTCTTTTGGCTTTTTCCATAGTTGATAGCGGTGGGCGTATGGTTCCTACCTCCATAGGAACGGCCAGACTCCGAGAGGAAACGGATAATGGCATTCCCATCTTTTCAGCCTTTCTTTCTCGTAGTCTTCTATCTATGGTAATACTGAGTTGTATTAATGCATCCAGGGTTTTTGGCAGAACCGCTCGGGCGAGCTCGTCCTTAACGGCTTCTGATAGGCCAAGCCTAAATTGGGTTTTCAGAGATGCATCATTCCATTCTGAATCAAGGGTCCATCTCTTGAACTCTGCGACAAAGTCTTCCACAGGCCTCCTTCCTTGTTTCAAGGATCTTAACTGAAGATCAGCAGTACTCTGCCTATTGGGGTCATCATATAGGCTAGTGAGCTCTGCCAGGAACAAGGCATAGGAGTTGAGAAGCTGGTCGTTTTTCTCAAAAAGAGAATCTGCCCAGGCTCGAGGATCGCTTGATAGGTAAGAAATAATAGTACAAACCTTAATGTGATCAGTAAGGTAGGTACGAGGTTTTAGCAAAAAAAGTAACTCACATGCGTTTTTAAATTCGCGAAATTTTTTGCGATCGCCTGTAAATACCAAAGGGGGATTTATCTTGGGTTCAGGGGACTGAGCAGAGGTAAGTTGTGTCAGTCTAATTACCTGCTGCGACAGAGCCTGATTGTCTTCTTTTAATTCAGCAAGTGCGTGTATTAACGCAGATACTTGCTGTTTTAATTGTGTCACCTGAGTGGTTATTTCTGGAACTATTTCTGCTGAATCCATTTTTGGGTTCGTTCAATCTGTAACGCTCCTGCGTTTTTATATGGTGTGGATTTTCAGCTGCAGAAATAGTTCCACGTCAGCAGTCATGTAAGAGATATGCTGAGATACCATTCCCAACCTCAATGACTCATTATGTGTGGAAGGTCTTATTTCAGCCAGTAAATACACACAATTAGCAAGCTGGTTCTTAGAGTGACTTTATGCATGTGGTAACACAATGATGAAGGTTGAGGGATAGGTTGAGTGGAGGTGGTAGGTGATAGACACTTGAAGGTGAGACAGTAGCAGATGGATGCAGGAAGGTTTAGCAATGTTGTATGATAGCAGATGATAGAATAGCAGGTGGACATACAAAAGAGATCAACCCAGTGCAGAAAAGTAGCAGTAGTCTCAAGAGCTAGCAATCTAGTTTATGCAGATGTGATAAACAGTCTCTACTATGCAGAGCTAGATAGTGTAAGCTTAGTATAAGTTTATAGAGAATTCCCCTGCGGGGTACTTAGCACTATTAGCGATACAGCCGAAGGGTGGTTCAGGAGAGGCGGATGATCCAGTAGCGGGATACAGGGATCAGCGCAGCGAGGTTCCGTCAGCGAAGTAAGCTTGCAAGCATGGAAGCTTCAAGCAAGGTTAGCATCCAGATAAGGGTGTTTGAACGAACACATGTGAGTGAGAACCGACGCCTTAAATAGCCATCTAGTCCGGCGCTGAGTGATGACAGCTCCAGTCTTAAAGGTGTATGCGCACCTTTCCAAAAGTAAATGGTAGGGCGCATACACTTGTGGAAAGTGTAATTTAGGGTACCAAAGGTACCGGAACATTACAGTATGGTGGCAACCAGGTGAGGAGTACAAAGACAAGTGTGTCTCGCCTACAGTCAAGCATGGTGGTGGGAGTGTCATGGTCTGGGGCTGCATGAGTGCTGCCGGCACTGGGGAGCTACAGTTCATTGAGGGAACCATGAATGCCAACATGTACTGTGACATACTGAAGCAGAGCATGATCCCCTCCCTTCGGTGTCTGGCCCACAGGGCAGTATTCCAACATGAGTACGACCCCAAACAAACCTCCAAGATGACCACTGCCTTGCTAAAGAAGCTGAGGATAAAGTTTATGGACTGGCCAAGCAAGGTCTCTAATATCCACCAGCTCCATGATGTCGTCATGGAGGAGCGGAGGAGGACGCCAGTGGCAACCTGTGAAGCTCTGGTGAACTCCATGTCCAAGAGGGTTAAGGCAGTGCTGTAAAATAATGGTGGCCATACAAAATATTGACACATTGGGCCCACTTTGGACATTTTCACTTAGGGGTGTACTCACTTTTGTTGCCAGCGGTTTAGACATTAATGGCTGTGTGTTGAGTTATTTTTAGGGGACAGCAAATTTACACTGTTATACAGTGTCATTTCTTCAGTGTTTTTACATCAGAGTTCTCTGTCCCTTCCTACCTTCATATCAAAGTCTTCATCCCCTCCCCTTCAAAACCAGTAACCCCCTTCACATCAGAGCCCCCAGCTCCTCCCCCCATCCCCATTCCCCTCCTACCTTCACAGCAGAATCCTCAGACCCCCCCTTCATATCAGAGTCCACAGCACCCCCCTTAAAAGTCCTTAGCCCCCTCCCCACCGTCTTATCAGAATCCTCAGCCCCCTCCCCACTGTCTTATCCGAATCCTCAGCCCCTCCCCCCTTCCACATCAGATACCTTAGCCCTGCCCCCCAGCCCCCACCTCCCTTCATATTAAAGTCTTCAACCCCCTTCCCTTCAAAATCAGTACCTCCCCCTTCACATCAGAACCCTCAGCCCCCCCATCCTCATTCCCCTCCTACCTTCACATCAGAGTCCTCACCTCCCCCCTTTCACATTAGAGTCAACAACCCCCTCCCCACCTTCTTATCAGAATCCTCAGCCCCCCCTTTCACATCAGAGTCTTCAGCCCTCCCCCCCAGCTTCCACTTATCTTCATATCAAAGTCTTTATCCCCCTCTTCTTCAAAATCAGGGTCCTCATCCACCTCCTACCTTCACATCTGAGTGCCCAGTAACCCGCCTTCACATCAGAGTCCTCAGCCCCCCCCCCCCATTTAAAAACTGAGTCCTTATTCCTCTCCTACTTTCACATCAGAGTCCTCAATAACCCACCTTTACATTAGGGTCCTCAGCCCCCCCCCCCCCCCATTCATATTAGAGTTTTCAACTGACCCATCTGTACCAGAGAAACTCCTGACACTGTGAAAATATATAGCAAAAGGAACGCTGGACTAGACTAAGTACAAAGAGCCTCTATGTGTCACTCTGATCCACGTTACAGAACAATATTTCTTGGGAGTCAGAGAACAGCAGCTTCCACCTCTGGCTTTTCACTCGGGTGTTACTCTTCCCGACACATTTTCTTTGGTATAAAAGGAAGATGTGCGATCCGGCAGCTGTCAGAACATATAAACTATTTGCCAGCATTTTGCACGGAGATGCTTGTTAGTGTCAGAGATTACACACTGGGACCATATACCGGCTCTTTGTTGTTTTATACTTTTTTTTAAGTATCTTGTCAACATCTACATCTGAGGGCAGGTTTTTTTTTCTTCCTTTTTTTGGGGGAAAAAAAGATCAAATGATGTAGCTATGTACATTCCATAACATTTCAAACCTTTGAATCTCATATTCAAAGATTTGTAGCAGCGTGAGCCGGCCTGCGTACAATTCCATCCGCATGTGAATGAGGGGCTGACTAGTCCTCACAAATAAAAAAAAAAGCAAAAAAAGCAAAGCTGATATATATTTTGTCAAAATTGTAGCGAGGGACTCTGTGTGATGAGTTTTCCATGTCCTCTGACTTTTAAAAAGCACACAACCCAAATCTTTATATATGCAATAAATTACCAGGCATTTTTTAGGACTAATACTAGAGGTAATTGGGTGAGGTCTGACACTAAAGGGGTGTGAATGAGGTCTAACACTAATCACTTGAACCGTGCCCATTTTTGACATATGCTGTTTACAAGGTAAAATCAGTATTTTTTGCTAGAAAACCCCCAAACATTATATATATATATATATATATATTTTTTTTTTTAGCAAAGACTCTGGAGAATAAAATGACGGTCGTTGCAATATTTTTTGTCAAGCGATATTTGCTCAGCGGTCTTTCAAACGCCATTTTTTTGGAAAAATTTAATTTCACTGCATTTAAAAAAATACCTAGTAAAAAGATACCTAACATGTTACGGTTTAAAATTGCGCACACCCGTGCAATGGCGACAAGCTATGGTCAATAAAAATCTCCATAGGCGATGCTTTAAAAAATTTTAATGGTTACCAGTTTAAAGTTAGAGAGTAGCTCTTTTTTTTAACTTATTTCTCTGGCTCTGGCGATCGCGGCAATACCTCATATGTGTGGTTTGAACAGCGATTTCATTTGCGGGCGCGACTTCCGTATACGTTTTCTTTCGTGCGCAAGCTCACGGCGACAGGGGCGGTTAACATTTTTTTTTCCTATTTATTTTATTTTTTTTTTTAATTTTAGCACAGGTTTAAAAAAAAAAATCTGGTCACTTTTATTGCTGTCACAAGCAATATAAACATCCCTTGTGACAGCAACAGGCAGTGACAGGTACTTTTTATGGAGGGAATGGGGGTCTAAAAGACCCCAGACCCCTCCACTGCACTTCAATGTATTCAAAATGCCGAAAACTTAATTTTTGAATATTGTAAATTTTTAAATTTGGCGCCTTTAGCAGCCAAGTAACCCAGAGGTAACGTCATAGACGCCACCTCCGGGTTACGTCATCGGAGACCCGATCGAAACCACATCCGGCTTTGATCGGGACTCCAACCAGGGGGAACGGAAGATCCACGCAGAGCCGCGGAAGGCGGCGTGAGGGGGGGGCGTCCCCTTCCGCTCACTGGGGTAACGATCGAGCAGCTCCGGAGCCGCATCGGTTGTTACCACCTAAAAGCTGACCCCTGGCTCTAAAAAAATGGTACCCACCATCTAAAAAATGGCATCACCCCAGTACAGCCACTTTTTGCAGCCGACGTAGGTCTACGTTGATTTGCGAAAAGTGGTTAAGGGTGTGTGGGTGAGATCCAACACTGGGGGTGGTTTTGTGACACTGGAGATTAATGAGTGAGGTCTGACACTGGAAGTTTCTGGGTGAGGCCATAATAAGCTTTTTTCCAGAACTAACACTAGGGGTATGTGGGTGAGGTATTACACTAAAAGTGTGTGAATGAGGTCTAACACAGGGTGTGTGTAAGTGAGATCTGATGCTGGAGGTGAGTGAGTGAGTGAGGTCCAAGACTGGAGGCATATGTGTGCGCAGCCTATTGCATTAGGGTGTGCACCCCACAGCTCAAACACAAATGTCTTTTCTCTGCAGCCTCAGCTGCACTGGACAGTGAATGAATAGGAAGTGCACTGTGCTAAGTGGCTTCCTATTCATTCACAAACTGGGGGTGGGGGGTAAGAGAGGAGGGAATCCAGAAGCACTGCAGGGTGGAGGTGTGGGGGGGGGGGCAACACAGGGGGAAGCCGGGGCAATAGGGGGAATCGGTACCACACATAGTGATTAGGGTGTGCCCAGGCACACATAGTAATTAGGGTGTGCCCAGGCACACCTAGCACACCCCCTCCACACGCCTATGACTGGAAGTGCATGGTTGAAGTCTGATACTGAAGTTGCATGGGTGAGGTCTGACACTGGTGGTGTGTGGGTGAGGTCTTACACTGAAGATGAGGTCTGACACTGGAGTTTTGTGGGTGAGGCATTATAAAGCATTTCCATAACTATCACCAGAGGTATGTATGTGAGCTCTTACACTAAAGGTGTCCTGGCACTGGGGGTGTGTGGGTGAGGCCTGATGCTGGAGGTGAATGAGTGAGGTCTGACATTGAAGTTTTGTGGGTAAGTTGTGATACTAAAGGTGTGTGGGTGAGGTTTGGTACTGGAGATGTGTAGGTGAGGTCTGACACTGATGATGAGTGAGTGACATTTGACACCAGAGTTTTGTTGGTAAGGCATTATCTCTTCCAGAACATCTGCTACCCGCTACTCTTAGTTTGTGAACGCCTGTAAATAAATGATGTGTGCACTTACTGTCCTTGGGTTGTTGGCTTTGAAACCCCAGAAGGAGGAAGAGGAGAGGGAAAAGGTCTCAGCCACATATCCTGTCTGTGCTGCTTATCCACAAGCTAGAAGGGACTATTATATAAGTAATCCTATGATCTAATAGTTTAACTGCAGCTGCTGAGTGTAAATTTACATCATTGTGACTGACATAGTAACTGTTTGCAAGCTTTCTTGTGCATCATCTATAGAAAGAGGCTTCCTTCTGGGATGACAGCCATGCAGACCAATTTGATGCAATGTGTGGCGTATGTTCTGAGCACTTACAGGCTGACCCCCAACCCCTTCAATCTTTGCAACAACGCTGGCAGCACTCATGCGTCTATTTCCCAAAGGCAACCTCTGGATATGATGCTGAGCACGTGCACTCAACTTTTTTGGTAGACCATGGCGAGGTCTGTTCTGAGTATAACCTGTCCTGTTAGACTGCTGTATGGTTTTTGCCACCGTGCTGCAGCTCAGTTTCAGGGTCTTGGCAATCTTCTTATAGCCTAGGCCATCTTTGTGAAGAGCAACAATTCTTTTTTTCAGATCCTCAGTGGGTTCTTTGCCATGAGGTGCCATGTTGATCTTCCAGTGACCAGTATGAGAGAGTGAGAGCGATAACACCAAATTTAACACACCTGCTCCCCATTCACACCTGAGAGCTTGTAACACTATCGAGTCACATGACACCGGTAGGGGAAAATGGCTAATTGGGCCCAATTTGGACATTTTCACTTAGGCGTGTACTCACTTTTGTTGCCAGCGGTTTAGACATTAAAGCGGAGTTCCACCCAAAAGTGGAACTTCCGCTTTAGGGAGTCCTGACCCCCCGACATGCCACATTTGGCATGTCATTTTTTGGGGGGGGGAGCGGGTACCTCGTTTTGACAGGTACCCGCTCCCACTTCCGCTCGGAGCGCCGCGGCGCCCTGAGCGGAAGTTCTCCTCTCCCCCTCCCTCCCTGCAATCTTCTGGGACACGTCAGAGGTCCCAGAAGATTGCCGGCCAATCACGGCGCGCAGCGCGACTTGCGCATGCGCAGTGGGTACCCGGCTGTGAAGCCGCAAACTGTAACAGCCGGGTGCCCACAGCAGTGATGCCGGCGCCGAGGGAGAGGATCGAGGCTTCCGGCGGCCGCATCGCTGGACCGTTGGACAGGTGAGTAAATGGCTGGAACTCCGCTTTAATGGCCGTGCGTTGAGTTATTTTGAGGGGACAGCAAATTTACACTGTTATAAAAGCTGTACACTCACTACTTTACATTGTAGCAAAGTGTCATTTCTTCAGTGTAGTCACATGAAAAGATATAATAAAATATTTACAAAAATGTGAGGGGTGTACTGACTTTTGTGAGATACTGTATATATGTAGTGATGTGTTATCTCTATCCAAAGCTCTGAGTCCAGTGTCTTTCTGCTGTTTCATGCTCTGTTATCAGCATGATAACTTCTGTCAAGTTCTCAGACACAAAAGATAAAAGCAGCTGCAAATTTGTGTCGGACGTTGCTATGAGTAGATTAGCAAAGAGCTTGTCTTGTCACAGCACGGCTCTGCAAGTCTCTGCCTATGTGCAGTGGGGGGGTGTACCTTTCCTCCAATCAGCTGTATGCCAAGAATCCACTCCCAGTGCTGAAAAGGAAGAGAAATTCTCTAACACAGTGTGCACTTTCTAAAGAATATAGAAAGCTGAAGACAGCAGATTTAAATGAAAAACTGATGTAGGGAGATTGGTTTAATCTCTGTGTATCATCTGAGGCTGTTCACTTCACCGGGTATATGTGAGGGTTTACATCCACTTTAACTGACAATTGAGCAGTCATGCAACGCTGTACACAAATAAAATTTATGTATTTTTTTCCCCCCACAAATAAAGCTTTATTTTGGAGGTATTTGATCACCACTGCACTGACAATTTTGAAAAAAAAAATATCCAATAAAAGTGCTGCATTGTGCAGCACTACAGTATTGCTCAGACCACCGTCCAGAGCACTGTGTAGCATTACAGTCACTGTCCAGAGCACTGTGCAGCATTACAGACCTCCTTAGACCACTGTCCAGAGCATTGTGGAGCATTAAAGGCCTCTTCAAAACCACTGTTCAGCATTACAGGCCTCCTTAGACCACCATCCAGAGAACTGTGCAGCATTTCAGGCCTCCTCAGACCACCATCCAGAGAACTGTGCAGTATTTCAGGCCTCCTCAGACCACCATCCAGAGAACTGTGCAGTATTTCAGGCCTCCTCAGACCACCATCCAGAGAACTGTGCAGCATTACAGGCCTCCTTAGACCACCATCCAGAGAACTGTGCAGCATTTCAGGCCTCCTCAGACCACCATCCAGAGAACTGTGCAGCATTACAGGCCTCCTCAGACCACCATCCAGAGAACTGTGCAGCTTTTCAGGCCTCCTCAGACCACTATCCAGAGAACTGTGCAGCATTTCAGGCCTCCTCAGACCACCATCCAGAGAACTGTGCAGCATTACAGGCCTCCTCAGACCACCATCCAGAGAACTGTGCAGCATTACAGGCCTTCTCAGACCACTGTCCAGAGCTCTGTGCAGCATTACAATGAATGGCAAAAGCTCAAGTCATTGTATGACCCAATGCTGCCTTTATTGGTACATACTAAAACCCTCCAGAGTGACACCATGTCCATGTCCCTGGCTGTCCTCTGCCCTCTTTGATCTACTCAGCCACGTTGAGGACTTTAAACAGAACACTAGCTACCAAGACTTTGCCACAATTTCACAGAGAATGAAAGGGAATATAAACCAGCATTTTGCTTTATTCTTAGATCCAACTGATGTGTTCTCGCTACTTGCAGCAGCTGCTTGTTTTGTCAACCTTACTGTCTGTGAGGAGTATGCCATAAGAAAATCCACATTTCCCCACACACAGAGAGGGTATTCAGTGTCTCTCTAGAGGCCTGCGGAATACAGCAAAGGTCATGTTGGCACAAAGTGCTTTCCTTAAAATGAATCAAAACAAATAGAAGTGTTTTATTCTCCAGGTATTTCTATTTCTAATATAAGAAGCATACCTAATGCTTGTGGGTTGTGATTATTTTTAAAAGGAAGAATCAATATTTTCAACAACAGTTTTAATTGTCAATTTAAATTCATAGGAAAAATGTGCAGGCTACAAAAGCCATTAGTATATGGAACTATAACAACCACCACTTTTTACTTTCAACTCCTCTCTGTCTTAGCTTTGACAAATTTGACAATAGAGGTAAATCTTACATTAATGAAAAAGAAAAATAGATCAGTAACTGTCAAAAAGGGCAGCCTTACTTGGGGGTCCTGCCCCTAGTAGTCTTTTTAGTGTGATATTTAACTCTATTGTCATTGGGATTGCTGAGAGAGAGAGGAGTTGATAAGAAGTGGTGACTGTTATAATCCACACACTAATGGCAATATTGTAGAATGTGCACTTGTTTTTTGAATTTATCTGAGAATTAGGAACTGTTGAAATAATAAACTGACAGTAAACTTATTGTAGAAATAAGCTTTAGCCTCGAGTATTGGTTTAATATGCTGTGCCAGACAGCCAGTGACAGTTCCTGTGCAGTGTGCTGTGTGCTTGTAGCTGCTGAAATGTTTTGCTGTGTTCTGTTTAGTTTCTTGAACTGTTAAAGTTCATGTACAGTAAATGTGCACTGCATGGTGGCATCATGATGCAAAATGTTTCTGGGTTTTTTTTCATGCTTTATTTTAACATTTATGGAAGAGCCCGGGGGCCATCATTAAAAAAAAAAAATTCAAAGATTTCTGAGCTCGAATTTTTTTTACAGAATTCTGAGTTTGAAAGTCAGAATTCTGGGTTTAAAAGTCAAAATTCTGAGATTAAAAATTTTAAACTCAGAATTCTGACTTTTAAACTCAGAATTCTGACTTTTAATCTCAGAATTGTGTTTAATAAACGTTAGCATGGTCCAAACTTGTAATCTCAGAATTCTGACTTTCAAACTCAGAATTCTGTAACCAAAAAAAAATGTTTTCAAGCTCAGATCTTTGCATTTTTTTTTTTTTTCCTGATGGCCCTAGGGCTCTTCCATATTATGTAAAAAAACAAAACAATATTCTTGTAACAAAACTTGTTTATACTTAAATAAAGACGTTACATAATGACTAAATCTGTGTCTGTAGTGCATGTTCAAACCCATCAATAATAAAAAAATTTGATTTTTTACTCCAGAGGTATATAATGAGTTTGGAAATTGTAAAGAAATGCTTAAATAATGCATTACAATTTAACTAAACAGATTTGATTGTAGTCGACTAAAACATTTTTTTAATTTTTCTATTTTTTTTAATTCTGTTTGGTGGGGGAGAAGACCTATTTAAATGCTTAAAGTCAACCCTTTAGGTCTAGTATGGAAATTAGGGATGACCCCCCACAAAAAAAAAAAAAAATCAATAAAAATACCAGTTTGGCTAAAAAGAAAAGCTAAAAAAAAAATTAAACTTCCAAAATGCATATTATACTCAGAGACCATGTGATTTTTGCCTTGGGCTACCACACATTAGATGGAGTGTCAGAATTAGTTTTTATCTCATAGGCTTTTTTAACTTTATTTTCACATGATGATCCAATCATTAACATCTTTTTTGTTCTAGTGTGACAACACTCCCCAAGCTGTGTCTAAGGAGGAGCAGCGTTGTCACCCTAGGACAGACCTACAGAACACTTCCCCCTCTCTTTCTTTCTATAACATAGGGGGAGGTGTTCTGTACCCCCCCAGGGATAACTAGGAACATTGTAACATACACCTGTGAGAGTACACAATACACTTAGGGGCAAAGAAAGTTATTACCTGACAGGATTTCTGGAAGAACCAACTGTTACAGCCCAATACAAATTGATATTTTGTACTGATCAAAATCATAGGAGGTTTATTTAACTACTTGCCGATCGCCCCACGCAGATGTACTGTATGAATGTAATCACGTAGTGCTACCTGACTACATGCACGCGGTCTAGGCGGCGCACGAGCCACCGAGGCTGCACTCCTGCTGCGATTAGACACAGCGGGAGTCAGGCAGTGGGAGGAGCGTCAGTGATTTCCACTGACCTCCCGCGATCGTCAGAGAAACTGACAGAAGACCCGCCTGTTTATGTAAACAAAGCAGGCGGGTCTTTTGTCACACAGGCAGAGAGATTTTGAGTTTCAACTAAGTTGCAACCCCTATCTCTCTATGCCTGTCACAGAACCCCCCCCCCCACACACACACACACAGTCAGTAAGCACAGTTAGGCATACATTAACCCCTTTAATCACCCCCAGTTTTAACCCCTTTCCCTGCCAGTGTCATTATTACAGTAACAGTGCATATTATTTAGCACTGATTACTGTAGTAATGTCACTGGTCCCCAAAAAGTGTCAAAAATGTCAGTTAGGGGTCCCATCTGTCTGCCACAATTTTCGCAGTCCCACTAAAAATTGATGATTGCCGCCATTACTGATAAAAACAAAAAAAAAAAAAGTCCAAAAATCGATCCCGTAGCTTTCAAACGCTATAACTTTTGCGCAAACCAATTAACCACTTCAATACCGGGCCCTTTCCCGCCCAGGCCAATTTATAGCTTTTAGCGCTGTTGCATTTTGGATGACAATTGCGTAATCATGCAACACTGTACCTAAACCAAATTTATGTCATTTTTTTCCCACAAATAGAGCTTTCTTTTGGTGGTATTTGATCACCACAAGGTTTTTTCTTTTTACTAAACAAATAAAAAAAGACCGAAAAGTTCGAAAAAAAAAAATGTTTTTTGTTTATGTTATAAAATTTTGTAAATATATACGTTTTTTTCCTGCACTGATGAGCACTGATGAGGCTGCACTGACAGGCACTGGTGAGGAGGCACTGATGGGGTGGCATTGATGGGGTAGCACTAATATGGGCACTGATATGCAGCATTGGTGGACACTGATAGGCGGCAATGATGGGCACTGATAGGCAGCATTGATGGGCACTGATAGGTGGCACTGGTGGGCACTGATAGGCAGCACTGATAGGTGGCACTGATGGGCACTGATAGGCGGCACTGATCGGCACTGATGGGTGGCACTCATGGGCACTGATAGGCGGCACTGTGGGCAATAATGGGCCCTGGTGGGCGGCACTGATAGATGGAAATGATGGGCACTGGTGGGTAGCACTAATGGGGAAGGCACTGGTGGGCATCCCTGGGGTCATGGGTGGGCATCCCTGGTGGTTCTAGTGGCACCCCCCCCAAGGGTCTGCACTGGTAATCAATGCTCTGATCACCAGTGCAGACCCCCTGTCAGGAGAGCCGCAGATCGGCTCTCCTCTACTCGTGCCTGTCAGGCACGAACTGAGGAAAGCCGATCAATGGCACTTCCTATTTACTATGTGACCGGCTGTGATTGGTCACAGCTGGTCACATGGTAAAGAGCCTACGTCAGTAGGCTCTTTACCAAGATCGGAGATGCGGTGTGTCAGAGTGACACGCCGCATCACTGATCGACACTCTGCTTGCCCCCGGGGGGCGCGCAGAGCGCGTTATACTGCTGCTGTCATATGATGTTCGGTCAGGATAATGTAACCACCTTCCCGCCGTCATTTGCCTATAGGGTGGGCGGGAAGTGGTTAAAATACCCTTTTTGGGATATTTTTTTTTACCAAAATTATGTAGCAGAATACAAATTGGCCTAAACTGATGAAAAATATATATTTTTTTACATTTTTTTTTATTGGGAATGTTTTATAGCAGAAAGTAAAAAATATTGAGTTTTTTTCAAAATTGTCGCTCTTTTTTTGTTTATAGCGCAAAATCGAAAAAAAGGTGATCAAATACCACCAAAAGAAAGCTCTATGTGTGGGAAAAAAAGGACATCAATTGTATTTGGGTACAGCGTCGCACGACTGCACAATTTTTCGTTAAAGTAACGCAGTGTTTGAAATTGCAAAAAATGGCCTGGTCATTAAGGGGGGTAAAACCCCCCGGAGCTGTTAACATGCACAATTATGTTTAATATCAGATTTATAGATATGAAATGATATGTTAGGCTTAGCAAAACGTTTCTCTTGTTTGTTCCCTTTAGGTTGTTAAATATACTATTAAAAGCATTTTTTTAAAATCTGCTTGAAAAACACACACATACACGATATTGTCAAAAGTATTGGGACGCCTGCCTTTACACGCTCATAAACTTTAATGGCATCCCAGTCTTAGTCCGTAGGGTTCAATACTGAGTTGGCCCACCCTTTACAGCTATAACAGCTTCAACTCTTCTGGGATGTTTGACCATTCTTCCAGAAACGCATTTGTGCAGTCAGGCACTGATGTACTGTAGATGAGAAGGCCTGGCTCGCAGTCTCTGCTCTAATTAATCCCAAAGGTGTTCTATCAGGCTTAGGTCAGGACTTTATGGACTTTGCTTTGTGCACTGGTGCGCAGTCATGTTGGAACAGGAAGGGGCCATCCCCAAACTGTTCCCACAAAGTATGAAATTGTCCAAAATATATTAGTATGCTGACTCCTTTAGAGTTTAATTCACTGGAACTAAGGGGCTAAGCCCAACCCCTGAAGAACAACCCCACAATATAATCCCACTTCCACCAAATGCTTTGGACCAGTGCACAAAGCAAGGTCCATAAAGACATGGATGAGTGTGTTTGAGGTGGAGGAACTTGACTGGCCTGCACAAAGTCTTCTGAGTCAACCTGATAGAACACCTTAGGATTGAATTAGAGCAGAGACTGCGAGCCAGGCCTTCTCATCCATTTGTAAAATGAAATCTGGGGACATTTATAAATTTTTTTTTATTGCCAAATGGAACAGGACTGCATAATACACAGAGTGCTGGGTACAGGACTATATAATACACAGAGCACTGGGCACAGGATTACATAATACACAGAGCGCTGGGCACAGGATTACATAATATACAGAGCGCTGGGTACAGGACTGAATAATACACAGAGCGCTGGGCACAGGACTACATAATATACAGAGCGCTGGGCACAGGACTACATAATATACAGAGCGCTGGGCACAGCACTACAAAATACGCAGAGCGCTGGGCACAGGACTACATAATACACAGAGCACTGGGCACAGGACTGAATAATACACAGAGCGCTGGGCATAGGACTACATAATACACAGAGCCCTGGGCACAGGACTACATAATACACAGAGCACTGGGCACAGGACTACATAATACACAGAGCGCTAGGCACAGGACTACGTAATACACAGAGAGCTGTGCACAGGACTACATAATACACAGAGCGCTGTGCACAGGACTACATAATACACAGAGCACTGGGCACAGGACTACGTAATACACAGAGCGCTGTGCACAGGACTACATAATACACAGAGCACTGGGCACAGGACTACATAATACACAGAGCGCTGGGCACAGGATTACATAATACACAGAGCGCTGTCCACAGGACTACATAATACACAGAGCACTGGGCACAGGACTACATAATACACAGAGCACTGGGCACAGGACTACATAATATACAGGAGTGTGTTAGGCATAGAGTGCAGGGTTCAGAAGTTTGCTTATCCCTACAGTCACCTCTTAGCCCTTCCCTTACAACAGCTAAACTCTCCATCTCTCCATTCAGCGGCATCAGTTCTGACCCCCTGCTCCCTCACTGCCCTCACCTGTGTACAAACAGACACCCCCCCCCCCCCCGTCTGCTCACCCCCTGGTTTCAGCCTTCTATACAGTATATTTTTAGCTCTGCCTCTCCTCCACTGAACAGCAGCAGGCGTGGCAGTGAGATCGAACCACAAACACACCTCCAAGATGACCACTGCCTTGCTAAAAAAGCTGGGGCTAAAGGTGATGGACTGGCCAAGCATGTCTCCAGACCTTATCCTACTGAGCATCTGTGGGGCATCCTCAAACAGAAGGTGGAGGAGTGAAAGGTCTCTAACATCCACCAGTTCTGTGATGTCGTCATGGAGGAGTGGAAGAGGACTCCAGTGGCAACCTGTGAAGCTCTGGTGAACTCCATGCCCAAGAGGGTTAAGGCAGTGCTGGAAAATAATGGTGGTCATGCAAAATATTGACACTTTGGGCCCAATATGGACATTTTCACTTCACTTTTGTTGCCAGCGTTTTAGGCATTAATGGCTGTGTGTTGAGTTATTTTGAGGGGACAGCAAATTTACACTGTTATACAAGCTGTACACTCACTACTTTACATTGTAGCAAAGTTTAATTTCTTCAGTGTTGTCACATGAAAAGATATAATAAAATATTTATAAAAATGTGAGGGGTGTACTCACTTTCGTTAGATACTATATATACAGGCAGGTCCATAAATATTGGGACATCGACACAATTCTAATCTTTTTGGCTCTATACACCACCACAATGGATTTGAAATGAAACAAACAAGATGTGCTTTAACTGTAGACTTTCAGCTTTAATTTGAGGGTATTTACATCCAAATCAGGTGAAAGGTGTAGGAATTACAACAGTTTGTATATGTGCCTCCCACTTTTTAAGGGACCAAAAGTAATGGGACAATTGGCTGCTCTGCTGTTCCATGGCCAGGTGTGTGTTATTCCCTCATTATTCCATTTACAAGGAGCAGATAAAAGGTCCAGAGTTCATTTCAAGTGTGCTATTTGCATTTGGAATCTGTTGCTGTCAACTCTCAATATGAGATCCAAAGAGCTGTCACTATCAGTGAAGCAAGCCATCATTAGACTGAAAAAACAAAACAAACCCATCAGAGAGATAGCAAAAACATTAGGTGTGGCCAAATCAACGGTTTGGAACATCCTTAAAAAGAAAGAACGCACCGGTGAGCTCAGCAACGCCAAAAGACCGGGAAGACCACGGAAAGCAACTGTGGTGGATGACCGAAGAATTCTTTCCCTGGTGAAGAAAACACCCTTCACAACAGTTGGCCAGATCAAGATCACTCTCCAGGAGGTAGGTGTATGTGTGTCAAAGTCAACAATCAAGAGAAGACTTCACCAGAGTGAATACAGAGGGTTCACCACAAGATGTAAACCATTGGTGAGCCTCAAAAACAGGAAGGCCAGATTAGAGTTTGCCAAACAACATCTAAAAAAGCCTTCACAGTTCTGTAACAACATCCTATGGACAGATGAGACCAAGATCAACTTGTACCAGAGTGATGGGAAGAGAAGAGTATGGAGAAGGAAAGGAACTGCTCATGATCCAAAGCATACCACCTCATCAGTGAAGCATGGTGGTGGTAGTGTCATGGCGTGGGCATGTATGGCTGCCAATGAAACTGGTTCTCTTGTATTTATTGATGATGTGACTGCTGACAAAAGCAGCAGGATGAATTCTGGAGTCTTTCGGGCAATATTATCTGCTCATATTCAGCCAAATGCTTCAGAACTCATTGGAGCTTCACAGTGCAGATGGACAATGACCCGAAGCACACTGCAAAATCAACCAAAGAGTTTTTTAAGGGAAAGAAGTGGAATGTTATGCAATGGCCAAGTCAATCACCTGACCTGAATCCGATTGAGCATGCATTTCACTTGCTGAAGACAAAACTGAAGGGAAAATGCCCCAAAAACAAGCAGGAACTGAAGACAGTTGTAGTAGAGGCCTGGCAGAGCATCACCAGGGATGAAACCCAGCGTCTGGTGATGTCTATGCGTTCCAGACTTCAGGCTGTAATTGACTGCAAAGGATTTGCAACCAAGTATTAAAAAGTGAAAGTTTGATTTATGATTGTTAATCTGTCCCATTACTTTTGGTCCCTTAAAAAGTGGGAGGCACATATACAAACTGTTGTAATTTCTACACTGTTTATCTGATTTGGATGTAAATACCCTCAAATTAAAGCTGAAAGTCTGCAGTTAAAGCTCATCTTGTTTGTTTCATTTCAAATCCATTGTGGTGGTGTATAGAGCCAAAAAGATTAGAATTGTGTCAATGTCCCAATATTTATGGACCTGACTGTGTATATATATAAATGTATATATATATATTTATTTTTTCCAAAGTTAATATAATATATAATAAAAATTTATTTTAATAGTATATTTAACAACTAAAAGGGAGCAAACAAGAGAAACGAATGCTAGGCCTAGTATAACATTTAATATCTAAAAATCTGATATTAAGCATAATTGTGCATGTTACAGACACCTCCTATGATTTTGCAGAGTACAAAATATGTATTTGCATGGGGCAAAAATGATTCTGTGAGCAGACAATCCAAGCTTCTCTAGTAGTGTTGAGCGAACACGGACTGTATTATTCGTGTTCGTACCGAATAATTGGATTTTTTTTACCCGAACACGGACACGGACACTTTACTGTATGTTCGGGTAAAAATCCGTGTTCGGTCGTTTTATTTCCGGGTTTTGCATGCTTTGGCGCTCTTTTCATGGCGGGCTTTCAACAGCCAATCAACAATCGTTTAACTGGTGTGCCTTAAGCCATCCCAGCCATGCCTGCAAATGTCTTAGTAGCTGTGATTGGCCGTCTGAAGCATGTGACCAAGTCTTTATAAGTTTGAGGCAGCCGCCGCAGCAGCGTCATTCTGCTGCTTAGCTAAGGGACAGAGCACACATCAATGTGCTGGCTGCTGATTAGGGAAAGATAGGCAGGAAAAAACCATTTGTGTCCGGATAGAATTGAGGGACAGGTCGGAGTGTTTAGGCAGGGCGAGTTGTAGGCATTTTAGGGATAGAGTCTGCTGAATTATAGGGTCAGTGTCTTCTACAAACTACAATCGATATTGCTGTGTGGGGGGTGGGGTGAATCTGCACTCAATCCTGATCTACGATCTCTTCTCAATCCTGTTAGGGACAGAGTCTGCTGAATTTTAGGGAAACTGTGTTCTACAAACTACAATCGATATTGCTGTGTGGTGTGGGATTGGAGATAGGCAGGTGTCAGTGATCCACATCCATTTTTCTGTGTGTGAGCTGCAGTGAACACAATCTTTTTGGGCTGCAGTGAACACAATCTTTTTGGGCTGCAGTGAACACAATCTTTTTGGGCTGCAGTGAACACAATCTTTTTGGGCTGCAGTGAACACAATCTTTTTGGGGTGCAGTGAACAAAATCTTTTTGGGGTGCAGTGAACACAATCCTTTTTGGTGTGCAGTGAACACAATCTTTGTGGGGTGCAGTGAACAAAATCCTTTGTGGGGTGCAGTGAACACAATCTTTTTGGGGTGCAGTGAACAAAATCCTTTTTGGGGTGCAGTGAACAACATCCTTTTTGGGGTGCAGTGAACACAATCTTTTTGGGGTGCAGTGAACAAAATCCTTTGTGGGGTGCAGTGAACACAATCTTTTTGGGGTGCAGTGAACACAATCTTTTTGGGGTGGAGTGAACAACATCCTTTTTGGGGTGCAGTGAACAAAATCCTTTTTGGGGTGCAGTGAACAAAATCATTTTTGGGGTGCAGTGAACACAATCTTTTTGGGGTGCAGTGAACACAATCTTTGTGGGGTGCAGTGAACACAATCTTTTTGGGGTGGAGTGAACAACATCCTTTTTGGGGTGCAGTGAACAACATCCTTTTTGGGGTGCAGTGAACACAATCTTTTTGGGGTGCAGTGAACACAATCTTTGTGGGGTACAGTGAACAGAATCTTTGTGGGGTGCAGTGAACACAATCTTTGGGGGGTACAGTGAACACAATCTTTTTGGGGTGCAGTGAACACAATCTTTGTGGGGTGCAGTGAACACAATCTTTTTGGGGTGGAGTGAACAAAATCATTTTTGGGGTGCAGTGAACAACATCCTTTTTGGGGTGCAGTGATCAAAATCCTTTTTGGGGTGCAGTGAACACAATCTTTTTGGGGTGCAGTGAACAAAATCCTTTGTGGGGTGCAGTGAACAGAATCTTTGTGGGGTGCAGTGAACACAATCTTTGGGGGGGTACAGTGAACACAATCTTTTTGGGGTGCAGTGAACACAATCTTTGTGGGGTACAGTGAACAGAATCTTTGTGGGGTGCAGTGAACACAATCTTTGGGGGGTACAGTGAACACAATCTTTTTGGGGTGCAGTGAACACAATCTTTGGGGGGTACAGTGAACACAATCTTTTTGGGGTGCAGTGAACACAATCTTTGTGGGGTGCAGTGAACACAATCTTTGGGGGGGTACAGTGAACACAATCTTTTTGGGGTGCAGTGAACAACATCCTTTTAGGGTGCAGTGAACACAATCTTTGTGGGGTGCAGTGAACAACATCCTTTTAGGGTGCAGTGAACACAATCTTTGTGGGGTACAGTGAACAGAATCTTTGTGGGGTGCAGTGAACACAATCTTTGGGGGGTACAGTGAACACAATCTTTGTGAGGTGCAGTGAACACAATCTTTGTGGGGTGCAGTGAACACAATCATTGTGGGGTGCAGTGAACTCAATCTTTGTGGGGTACAGTGAACACAATCTCATACTTCTGAAGATTTGAGGGTGCTGCCTGTTCCATACTCCCCCTACTCCTCATCTAGCCTTTTAGGGGTACAAACAATAGTAATTGGGGCCTAGTGTGGTTGTGTACGTGTGATATACATACACTTTTTTTGGATCATATTTTCTATTCCGCTATTTAATCAAAAACCTTTGGGGATCAGTTAAATTGGGGGATAGTCTGTGTTGGTACGTGTGAGAGAGATCCACCTTTCCAAGTTGTTGGGGTTCATCTCATACTTCTGAAGGTTTGAGGGTGCTGCCTGTTCCATACCCCCCCTACTCCTCATCTAGCCTTTTAGGGGTACAAACAATAGTAATTGGGGCCTAGTGTGGTTGTGTACGTGTGATATACATACACTTTTTTTGGATCATATTTTCTATTCCGCTATTTAATCAAAAACCTTTGGGGATCAGTTAAATTGGGGGATAGTCTGTGTTGGTACGTGTGAGAGAGATCCACCTTTCCAAGTTTTTGGGGTTCATCTCATACTTCTGAAGATTTGAGGGTGCTGCATGTTCCATACTCCTCTTCCTCATCCTCCCTTTAGGGTAGGAAAAAATTTAATCGGGCCTAGTCTGTGTTTGTACGTGTGAGATACACAGTTTTTTATCCTATTCCGCTATTCAATACACACCCTTTTGGTGTAAAAAACATTAAATTGCGGCATAGTTTGCATATTTGACATTTGCATATATTGTGCCTTGTTGCGCTGTTTTGGGTACTCCACCAACATGGCCAGTGGCAATGACGCCATTCTCAGCTTAACTATCCCACTTCTATGCCTCCTTGAAAAAACAATTTGGGCGATGATGGAAGAGGATGTGGCACAGGATGAGGAGGAGGAGGAGGAGGATGAAGAGGTAACATTTCAAAGGCTTTCAGGGCAGTCATTCGCAAGGGGCTCCGAGGGTGGGTTCCTGCACACACAAACGCCAGGGACACAATTGTCCAGCAGGGGCACAGTTCTGGAGGATGAGGAGGATGAGGAGGAGGAGGAGCTGGAGGAGGAGATGGAACCATGTTCACAGCAGGGTGGCACCCAGGCCAGCTCATGGCCATCACTGGTGCGTGGCTGGGGGGATACAGAGGACACGGACGATACACCTCCCACAGAGGACAGCCTTTCGTCGCCTCTGGGCAGCCTGGCACACATGAGCGATTACATGCTGCAGTGTCTCCACAACGACCGCCGAGTTGCCCACATTCTAACTTGTGCTGATTACTGGGTGGCCACGCTGCTGGATCCCCGTTACAAGGACAACGTACCGTCCTTAATTCACTCACTGGAGCGCGATCGCAAGATGCGCGAGTACAAGCGCACGCTGGTAGACGCCATGCTGCTGGCATTCCCATCTGACAGCGGGGCCACAGTGGAAGCACAAGGCAGAGGAGGAGGAGGAGGAGGTCGCCAACGCAACCAGGGCACCGCCAGCACCTCAGAAGGCAGGGTTAGCATGGCCGAAATGTGGAAAAGCTTTGTCAGCACGCCACAACAAACAGCAGCACCAGCAGCTCAGATGGAACGTCTTAGCAGGAGGCAGCATTTTACCAACATGGTGGAGCAGTATGTGTGCACACGCCTACATGTAGTGAATGACGGGTCTGCCCCCTTCAACTTCTGGGTCTCCAAATTGGGCACATGGCCTGAGCTTGCCCTTTACGCCTTGGAGGTGCTGGCGTGCCCTGCAGCCAGTGTATTATCTGAACGGGTATTTAGCACGGCTGGGGGCGTTATAACAGACAAGCGCAGCCGCCTGTCCAGAGACAATGTGGACAAGCTCACGTTTATTAAAATGAACCAGGCATGGATCCCACGGGACTTTTCCGTACCTTATGCAGAATAGCAATGGATACCGACCTTACCCACCCATTGTTCCATTTTTGCTCTTTCTCACTCTTTTGGGGTGTACCCTCATTTAAAATTTTTGAAAAGAAGCAGTGTTGGCTACCTCGTCCTCCTCCTCAGGGCCAGATTAATGTAGGGGCTATTGGAGCTGCAGCTCCAGGCCCCTACCTTTTATATAGGCCCCGGGTTGGCCATATTCACTGTTACCGCTCTTCTGTCACTTGTAAACACAGAAGTCTGGCTTCTATGCTCGCTTCCCCAGGCAGCACCCTCAGAACCTCCCCACACAGCGTGAAGGCCGGACAAGGAGGGACAGTTGGCGATGCATGGATGTGTTTATGGGCTTCAGAGACAGCATCCCATGTTGAATTAGGCATGCATGGCTGCACCCTTCCTCCTCTGGGTGCATGGCAAGGCACGGCCCTTAAGGCCCTTCAAAATCCTCAGCACCAAGCCCATGATGCTGTTAATCCGGCCCTGGTCCTCCTCCACCGCCGCTTCCACCTACACCGCCCATAGGTGTGCGCAGCCTATTGCATTAAGGTGTGCACCCCAAAGTTGAAATACACATGCATGTGTTTGCCAGCAGGGAGAGTAATGTATCGGGGCCATGTACCTGTAGGCAAGGAGAAATAGAGCAGAGCAGGTCCCAGGGAGATCTTTCCCATCTCCTCACTGGCAATGCTATGTGCCCTAGGTGATTAGGGTGTGCCCAGGCACACCCAGCACACCCTGTGCGCACGCCTATGTCACCGCCACATCCACCACCACCTCAACCTCCCTCCTACTCCATATGGGCCTCGTCCTTCAGAGATGAAGAAGAACATTGTTTTATTTTTCTGTTTTTTTTTGTTGTTTTAAGTTATTTCCCTATCCACATTTGTTTGCAGAGCACTTGCCATGCTCTTAATTACGTTTTGCTGCCATTTGCAGCACTCTAGCCCTTTCCTTTGGTGTTTTAGAGCCATTTTAGTGCCTTAAAGTTCGGGTCCCCATTGACTTCAATGGGGTTCGGTGTCCGGGAAAAGTTCGGTAAAAGTCCGGGACACGGACCCGGACTTTTTTTTAAAGTTCGGCCGAACCCGTCGAACACGGACATCTAGGTGTCCGCTCAACCCTATTCTCTAGCACATTCTAATATCCATTTTATGAACAGTCATTCAGTACTGTAGTATGACACTTGAGTCAATCATACTCAGGCATTGACTGCCCCCTAGAGGCAAAAAGTAAACGAGATGAGAGCAGATAGCTGCTTTGCTGCAGAGCCTTGATACAATGTAGCATCCTTGATATACATTAACACAACGTATGCTTCTTGATTAGATGATGTACCGGCACAGCAAACACTAGGAAACAAATACAGCATAACTAATAAGAATCTGTATATTTTCCTGGTCCTAGTAGAAATAGTGAAAACATACTAAGTTAGGAAGGGGCTAAACATCTCCAACCATAGAGTATCTCTAGCTAAAAGGTATGTTTTGTTTTGGATAAAGTGGGAAAGAGTTAGACCCTCTGTCGTGTTTTTTTTTTGCTGTCTGTGTGGACATCGCGGCGATTCACACTTCTATTTGTCCTGTGATCACTGTATCTGGGAAAGAAAATTAGGGGAAATTCAAAAAGTTAGAGTTGTCTCCAGAACAAGAGGTAAACATATAAAAGATGGTGCAGGAAAAAATTAGAGAAAAAATGTTACAAAACAGATATAGGTAACAGTAAATTTATATAAGAGTTTAAAAGTGGAAATACTTAAGATTGCTTGCATTGTAAATCTGTTGAGCAAGAGTTACTGGCCCTTCTAATGTTGCTTACGTTACTTACGTAGCAGTCCAGAGAGTAAAAACAAAAGCTCCAACATTCATCTTTTCTTGTTCCTGAACAGGGTGTCACAGACCCTACGCCAGCCAATCATAGGGTCCAAGGTGTGTGGTATAGGTGGGTTATTTTATGATGCTTCTCTGCACACATGGTCACTGCCAACTATTTTGGGAACATCTATATCCGGGTTCCAGGGTGGGAGCAAGTGTATGCTTAGTTAGGAATAGACTGGACTTCAACTTTAAAGTAGTTTTATTAAAGTGGAACTAAACCTATCTTTTAAAAAACTTTGGGCAGGCACATTTTATTGCAGAAGAGACATGTTATATCTCTTCTGAAATAATACAAGCTTACCTGCCTGCTCACACTGAATGTACCTTGAGCTGTGCATGTGCAGCTCAGCATGCTTTGGCTATGCTAAAATGAATGACTCCCATGCAGATGCACAGATGATGACGCCCCCCTTTCAGCCAATCAAGAAGCTTAAAACTTGACACCTTGGGAGAAGATGACCACAGAGAGCGAGGGATATAACCATCGTCCTTGCTAGAAGGTGGGAAATGATGCAAGCTCACCCCAAGTGCGCAGTCTAAGCACTAGCCATTATTCAGCAGAGCTCCTGATAGTGGGGATGGGTTTTACTGCATGTTAGTACCATGCAAGCAGGGGTCCAGTAGCTGATATAGCAGGTAGGGATCAAGAAGAAGCGTAATCAATAAACAAGCCAAAGGTTGGTAATAAGTGGTTGCCAGTTGGGATCAAGCAGAAGCGTTGTCAAGAAACAAGGCAAAGTCGGTAATGAGTAGTAGTGGTGATACGTACAGGGGCAGGTATAAAAAAGGAGCAAAATATCAGCTGTAGAAGAGCACAATACTCTGGCAAACAGGAAGTGCAGAGATATGGCTTAAATCGGGAAGTTCATGGGAGAAGTAAAAAGTTCAAGGTTCAAGAGAAACAAGAGACAAGAAGTGTCACAGGGAGAAGAGCTGCAGCCAGATATCACAGAGGTTGCAGGTTCAGATCCAGACCCTGACACCACTGTTATTAAAGGTATAACTGTAGCACTGTGTAAATAACTGTGTAGAAAACTGTAGCACTGAAACATAAAAACAAGGGAAATCTGCATTTTGTATCTATACCCTGTAAATGCAGACGTATTCAAAGTGGGAAGATAACTGTATGTAGCAGACTATATGAAATCCACAGTCAACTCTAAATGTACTTCCATGTGCATACTGATGCATAGAACATAATCAAGCCTCCTTGGGGTTGACATAAAAGTAATTTCAGTAGTATAGGGTGCTGGTAAAAATCATAAACATATGAAGTATCCAGCTCGAATGGTCAGACTATGAGCTATATTATGGCATACACAACCAAATTGTACATCTTTGTTGTATCCTATGGCATTATGCTAAAAAGTAAGCATACTGTATATCTGCAAAAGAGTTACCAAAAAGAACAAAGACTATAGCATATTGACTGTGTAACTCAGATCCAAACCTGTATTAGTATATCCATCAATGCTTCCATCCACAGAAAAACAAACTTATTGTAAATGGCTGATAGAATAATTGATCAAAGTGGCAAATATAGATGTACAGCACCCATAGCTGGAGGCTTGCTTGAGGATAGTACATCAAATATCTGTCAGTGATTGATTGGTATGATCCTGCGTCATCCACCTTGTTTAAGATAGTAATGCAGCATGCTTCTGTGGGTAGCGATGTGGAAGGGGCCTTTTGATAATGAGTTGGCTGTTTGTGGCCCCAAAAGCCAAACACCGTGTACACAACATGTTTTGATGCCTAGCAGGGTGACTTTATTAAGTGAGCAGTGTGTAACACATCATTTGCTTGACAAAGTGACTATCCAAATGTAGCACCCTCTAGCTAGTGTGCTAGTGTACATTGTTGTTAGTGTAGGTAAATTGGTTTGGCTGAGAGCCAGGACTGGGTTGTGAATCTGAGTCAGGGATGAGTGACTCAGGGGCTAGATGACTCAGCAAGCAGCCTCCTTGGTGGCTTCCCCTGTCCTTTGGGACATTGGAGAATGTTGTAGACATCGCGTGGAAGCTAGGAGGAGCTGTTTGGCATATTTAGGAGATCCTTGACTAATCCCCTGCAAAAAAGGGTCTGGAAGGGGGTAGGCGTCTCATAAATAGGCTTGGGTCATGCCAGCTGGGGCAGTTGGGTAGAAGATGGTGATGGAGTGCTAAGGATGCTGTCTGTGGCCCTTAAGAGCACCCCATAGTCTGAAGGAGGGTGACTTCAGGCCTGGGGCTCGGGTGCTGGAGGGACCCTCTACAACATCTGGAGGAATCCTTCCCTGGAGGCATGGGAGCAAGTGAGAGGACAGCAGGAGCAGGTCAGCACATCCAGGAGGTCTACTGAGAGTCAGCCATATGGGCTTGTGAGTGTCAGTCTGGAGACCTGTGGAGAGAGTGTCAGTCTGGAGGACTGTGGCAAAAGTGTCAGTCTGGGGGAGAAGTTACTCTTGAGGGCTAGTGAAAGGGGCAGCTTCAGCCAGGCGGGTTGCCAGTGCCTGAAGAAGTGGTGCTGGGATCAGTGACTACAGAGAAGAAGTGCTGGGAAAGTGAGCTGTGTCACCCTATCTGTTCTCCAAGTATAGGGGCTGCGAGTCCCTGCCTGTAATGGGTCTTTGCTACAAAACCACAACAGGGTGGTTAATATTAGGTCAAGTTAATATCCCTCAATAAAAAAAAAAAAGTCAGGGACTGTTCTCTGACTCTGAGTGCCTATGGAAATTTGGTGTGCCTGGATGTGTAGGGTGGGGGATCCCATTCTACTTGCAGCTCCTTGGGGGAGCGCTACACAAGGTCTTATCAGAAGTCTGTTGACGAACATCTTGTGGAGGTTTATGATACCTACTGTTTTTTTTTGAACGTGTCACTGTAATGCTTGCCCAGTGCCAGCTCTCCTCAACTAACGAGTGTAGTTTCACCTATAGCAACCCTGTTCGCTTAGCTCAGGGGTCTCCAAACTTTCTAAAAAAAAGGGCTAGTTTACTGTCCATCAGACCTTAGGGGGCCAAATTAGGGCCAGTGTGAGTAGAAAATGTCTTGGTGCCCATGGTGCCCAGTGGGAGTAAACAATGCCCTATCTTTAGTGGCACTGGGAGGACTAATGAATAGTGCCCCATCGTTGCTGTCAATGGAGAAAATCCTGCTCCATTGTTTGTGTCAGTGGGAGGAATTGTGCCCTTTCGTTGGGTGTCAGTGGAAGAAATAGTGGCCCATTCTTGCTATCAATGGATGAAATTGTGTCCCATCCTTGGTGTCAGTAGAAGGAACTATGCCCCTTTACTGATGTCAATTGAAGGAATTGTGCCCTTCTGATAGTTTCAGTGGGAGGAATAGTGCCCCATTGTTGGTGTCAGTCACAGGTATTATGCCCCATCGTTGGTGTCAGTTAATGGAATAGTGCCTCATGGGCCCGATAAAGGCAAACAAATGAGAGCATCCGGTCCCTGGGCCACAGTTTGGAGACTGCTGTCTTAGACCAAGCAGGTCTACTAGTACTTAGTTGCCCCCAGAACTTAATACACATTGCTAAAGTCTCTGACCAAGTGGCACAAGAGGCTGAGAAAGGATTTAGCAAGAGTACAGCAGGGACAGGAAGAGGTCAGGAGAGTAGGCATGTTAGACTGCAGACAGACATTAGTCCAGGGGCAAGCAGAGATCAGAAGGGTGGTGGATGACAGAGTAATTCAGAGACAGGCTAGCAAAGGTTGCAGAGTGGAAACAGGCAGAGCAATTCAAGCCAACTACTGCCTAACAAAGAGAATGCTGTCAGAGAGAGTGCTGCTAATGGCCAATCAGAGACGTAGGGACATTATGTGTGGAGCAGGGCCTGTTGCCAGGCTATAGATGCAAGCTCAAGAAAGAGAATAGCAGGCTGTGAATAGGCAGGCATGAACATTGCGGAAATAGGTACAAGCATGAGACACTACCTTACCTAACATTACCTTATCTACCTAAAACCTCTCTAAAGAGTGACCTCTGGACACTCCAACCACAACTTTACTGTTGGGTAGGAGAACCCCACAACATCCAAACTTTTGAGAAGAGAACTACCTGGACCAAAACTCTGACTGGGTGACAAGCCGCCAGGGTAATCAAGTCACCATACACAGTGCAATGCCCACTGGAGAGCAAGCCTAGGAGGCGAAAACCAAGTCCCCTCAAGAATCCCTAAAAGAGTATGAGTATTCCAGACTCTGAGGTATTTCTCCAGGTGCATAGAGGAACTTTTTAGGACCCAGTGTAACCCCTAAAAACCCCTCAGAACCTAGCTAACAATGATTAGATTATGCTAGAGCAGTGGTCTCCAAACTGCAGCCCAGGGGCTAAGTCCACGCCCCACACTATATAAAGCTGCTGCTTATATGGCAGCCGTGTGTAGTGTGTTAGGCAAGATAGGAGTGAGATTAGGCAGGTAGTTAGTGGATTGTGCATTGTATCTAGTAATAGATCAGGCAGTAGTATTTTATATATATCTATATATATATATATATATATCTATATATCTATATATATATATATATATATATATATATATATATATATATATCAGTTCTTGCAGGATATATATCAAGCAGTGCAGTGTAGTGTAGGGCTGAGTCTTATGACATTTAAGCTTGCTCGCAGCTGTAACGTATTGCTGGCTCCAGGCAATACAGATAAAAAACATGAAAAAAACGGCATGGGGTCCCCCCCCAAAAGCCATATCAGACCCTTACCCGAGCAAACAGGATAAGAGGGGGGGAACGAGCGAGCGCCTCCCCCCCCCCCCCAGAACCATACCAGGCCACTTGCCCTCAACATGTTGATGGGGACAAGAGCATCTTCCGGACAACCCTGGTCTGTGGCTTATCGGAATCTTATCAGAATCTGGAAGCCCCCTTCAACAAGGGAGCCCCCAGATCCCACCCCCCATGTGAAAGGATATTGGACCACCAGATCTGCTGTAAGCACAAGAACTTTACTGCCCAGGATGCCACAGAAGGACTGTTTACCCCCTAAATTCAGGCTCATGAATCTATGGAACATGTGAGTGCTTTTACTACGTGTTATGTTTAATAAACTGTCTACAGTCTACATTTAGATGCGCCTTGTTGTTTTCTTTTTCACTTCAATAGAGTTCGCATGTTCTAACAAACCTTTCCCCTGTTCGTGGTGTTCTGGTGCGAACGGGGGGGGGGGCTCATCACTACACTTGGGTCGCTATTCCGCCCACAGATACCAGGCACTATTCCTTCCACTGACACTAAAAGTAGGACATAATTCCTCCCACTGACACCAATGAGAGAGCACTATTCCTTCTCCTGATACCAGCAACGGGGCACTTTTCCTCCTGCTGACTCGAGCAACAAGACAGTATTTCTCCCACTGTCACCAAAGATGAGGCACTATTCCTTCCAATGACACAAGTGATAGGGGACTATTTCACTCACTGACACCAATAATGAGGCGCTATTCCTTCCACTGACACCAATAATGGGGCACTATTTTTCCCACTGACACCAATGATGGAGCACTATTTCTTCCACTGACCACAATTATGGGGCACTATTCCTCTGACTAATACAAACAATAGGGCAATATTCCTTCCACCAATACCAATGATGGGGCACTATTCCTCCTACCAATGCAACAATCAGGCACTATTCCTCCCACCAAAACCAATGATGAGGCACTTATCCTCCCACGTTTACCAATCTTGGGGCATTGTTTACTCCCCCATTGATGTTGGGGCATCTTCATCTTCTGCTCACACTGGCCACAGTCTGGCCCCCTCAGAGTCTGAAGGACAGTAAGCTGCCCCTTTGTTTAGAAAGCTTGGAGACCCCTATGCCAGAACTCACTTTAGCATGGAAAGCCTTAGGAATGGCCTGAATGGAAGAAGCACCTTGACAAGTTTGATCAAAGGCAATATCTGGACATACTTGGGCAAAAGTAGCATCTGGGCATTCCGGGACAGAATAGGCACCAGAGTGGAATTTGGACCTCTCTGCAAGGTAAAGGATACCCAAACAATTACTTTTGATAAACAAATAAGACGGGGTGACTAACCTTAAAACAGAAGGAAACTAGGAGGCTTTATAAGAAATGTCAGATCCAGAGGTTCTAAATCGCAAGAGGTCAGTCTGGATAATTCCTCAAAGGAATTCAGAGCTAACTGGGTCTTGGGAGAGGATGTGCTCAGGAATTTGTAACATAGTGGATGATGTGTTTGTAGCCTGAACAGGATTCATACTCTGACAGCATCTGGCTTGTTCCGAACCAGAATGCTTACATAGTTACATAGTTACATAGTAGTTGAGGTTGAATAAAGACAATAGTCCATCCAGTTCAACCTGTGTAGGTGTGTGTGTGGCTGTAATCATCTCACATAGCCCTGAATGTTCTGATCCTTGAGATGTACATCTAAGAGTCTTTTGAAAGCCACCTCTTGTGGTAGAGAATTCCACAATCTTGTAGCCCTAACAGTAAAGAACCCCCCACGTTGCCTGAGGTTAAAACCCTTCTCCTCTAATCGCATTGTATGCCCTCGAGTCCTCATGCAATCCCTTCGACTGAACAGCTTTTTTTCTAAGCTGAGATCCCCATTGAGATATTTAAAAATTGCTATCATGTCCCCCCTCAGGCGTCTCTTCTCCAGGGAGAATAAATCAAGTGATTGCAGACGCTCTTCATAATTAAGGTCCTCCAATCCCCTAATTAGTTTAGTTGCCCTTCTCTGGACTCTCTCCAGCTCCAACACATCCCTCCTGAGGACTGGCGACCAGAACTGGACAGAATACTCCAGATGCGGTCGGACCAGAGTTTTATAAGTTTACCTCCAGTCAGTTAACTTATCTGGCTTGCAATAATGTAATGCCCATCCTGTAACAGTAGAGCATTATTATAACTGGCAAGTATAGCTTTACCTATCCCCATTCCCTTAAAGCCTGCCAGTACTTGGTTACTTGGTTGCCCCCAGGACTTAATACACAATTCTAAAGTTGCTGGTCAAGTGGCACAAAGGGCTAAGGAAGGATTTGGCATATACACCTACGGTCTTCAGGAGTGTCAGGTGTGGCCTGAAGTACAGCATGGGCAGGTAAAGGTCAGGGCAGGCAACACACAATAGCATATTTCAGGGACAGGCTGAGGTCAGGGCAGACAGAAAGTAGTCCAGGAAAAGGCTGAGGTCAGGACTGGCAGCAGACAGAGTGTAACTGTCACGTACCTGGGAGGAGACTGAGTTGACGAGGTCGGCCTCTCTTATATCTCTCGCCCTGACCCCACTGAAGGTGAGACAGAGGGTGTCAAGGGATAGGAGGAACACGAGTGCCTGTAGTTGTTGATGGGTCAAGATAGGCAGCTTGTCCGGATCCCAGAAACTGGAACATGCAGTGATGTATGGAACAGGTACAGCGGACAGCCAGGCAGGCACTCGGGTAGCTCGGAGAGCTGAAGTTAGAGACAGAGTCAGAGTTGCAGGAAAGCCAGGGTCATCAACAGGTGGTGTAGCAAGGTACCAAATCATAAGCAGAGCCAATGTCGGGGACGGAGCCGGGTCAGGTTTAGCAGAGAGGCAGAAGCAGAATCCAAAGTCAAGTCTAGAACACGCCAGGTCAGCAACAGGGAAGCATACAGATATCATCAGGTCACAGCTGAAGATCAGTCAGCAAAGGAAACAGGATTGAACTTCCTTTAAATAGGCCATCTGGCGCCAAGCGCCGATGCGCATGCGCACTCGCGTTTGCGCATTCACGCGAACGCGCGAACGCCCATTAGCCATTCTTATGGAATAGCCTGCGCATGTGGAATCTGCTCCTTCTACAGAGTGGACAAAAAAAACAACAATGAAAGATAATGGCTTCCTTCCATGTGGCAATTCCCTAATGGGTCTCTTCGCCTTCTGGGTCCAGTCCAGTGACAGAGGCTGCACAGGCAGTATATCCAACCAGGATGTTATAAGGTTTACTCAGGGAAAACATTTTTCTTTGAAGTTACCACTGGTGCAGACATTAATGTAAGTAAATTAAACTTTCTGTGCCAAGCTCTTTCTCGAGTAGGTTTGAAAGTTTTAATAAAACAATTATCAAAACCAGACCTGACATGAAAACCAATTAATAAGATAAATGGAGTAGGATGCGCCTCCCAGGCACAAAACTGCAGCAGTGGTGGGAAATAAAAACAAATATTTCAAGTCGTGCAGAAAAAAATTGATTCTTTTAACACTTTTCAGGAGTAGTAAAGGCACATTATACAAAGAAGCCAAAAAAGCACAATGTGCAATTAAAATGAAACAAGGATATATATACATATATAATTAGTATCTCACAAAAGCTAGTACACCCCTCACATTTTTGTAAATATATTATTATATCTTTTCATGTGACAACACTGAAGAAATGACACTTTGCTACAATGTAAAGTAGTGAGTGTACAGCTTGTATAACAGTGTAAATTTGCTGTCCTCTCAAAATAACTCAACACACATCCATTCATGTCTAAACTGCTGGCAACAAAAGTGAGTACACCCCTAAGTGAAAATGTCCAATTGGGGCCAAATTAGCTATTTTCCCTCCCTGGTGTCATGTGACTCGTTAGTGTTACAAGGTCTTAGGTGTGGCTGGGGAGCAGGTGTGTTACATTTGGTGTTATTGCTCTCACTCTCTCATACTGGTCACTTGAAGTTCAACATGGCACCTCATGGCAAAGAACTCTCTGAGTATCTGAAAAAAATAATTGTTGCTATACATAAAGATGGCCTAGGCTATAAAAAGATTGCCAAGACCCTGAAACTGAGCTACAGCATGGTGGCCAAGACCATACAGCAGTTTCGCAGGACAGGTTCCACTCAGAACAAGCCTCGCCATGGTCGACCAAAGAAGTTGGTTACACGTGCTCAGCGTCATATCCAGAGGTTGTCTTTGAGAAATAGATGAATGAGTGCTGCCAGCATTGTTGCAGAGGTTGAAGGGGTGGGGGGGTCAGCCTGTCAGCGCTTAGACTATACTCCGCACACCTGCATCAAATTGGTCTGCATGGCTGTCGTCCTAGAAGGAAGCCTCTTCTAAAGATGATGCACAAGAAAGCCCGCAAACAGTTTGCTGAAGACAAGCAGACTAAGGACATGGATTACTGGAACCATGCCCTGTGGTCTGATGAGACCAAGATAAACTTATTTGGTTCAGATGGTGTCAAGCGTGTGTGGCGGCAACCAGGTGAGGAGGAGTACAAAGACAAGTGCGTCTTACCTACAGTCAGGCATGGTAGTGGGAGTGGTCTGGGGCTGCCGGCACTGGGGAGCTACAGTTCATTGAGGGAACCATGAATACCAACTAGTACTATGACATACTGAGACAGAGCATGATCCCTAGAATTCAACTACAGATGAATCTAAGTATTCAATAAACAGGTGTCCAGCAGACAGTTGATTATAAAAGGGCGTTACTTAGCAAAGAAAACCCCCTTCCTTTTCATGCTGTCAGCAATGGCACCACATGGAAGAGAAATGTCACAATCACAAGGCCTGAGAAAGAAAATCATTTCTTTACACAAGAAAGGTGAAGACTACAAGAAAATCAGCAAAGCTTTACTTATCAGTCAGATAACAGTAGCAAAAGTGATACAAATATTTAACAAAGATGGAACTGCAACCATCTCACAGAGACGTTCAGGCCATCCATGGAAGTTAACACCTCGACAGGAGCGCCTTCTAAAGAGAAGGGTTGAAGAAAATCGCCATGCAAGTTCACTGCAGTTAGCTAAAGAAGTAGAAAGCCAAAATGGGGTTATTGTTTCCAGTGACACAATACAGCGTACAAATAATAAAGGTTGCAGCGCTAGGTAAGTGATAAAATATGATGTAATATATGTAAAAATCAGTCCATCAATAACTAAAAAAGTCCAAAGGCAGCAAAACCATACGGATAGAAATATTCTGTGTCCATGTAATTCAAACCGACACCATTAAAGATCCTCCACCAAAGTAAAAAGTGAAAACTCACCAGACCCATATGCTGTCATGTCAAGACAGCTACTGCGTGTCTAATGAAGCCAAATAGAGGTCAGGCGGGGAATGATCTTCTTATCCCTCCAAAGGATAGAGTTTCCTCAGATGTTGAATCCGAAAAACCGGTATATTGAATTACCAAGCAAAAAAGAGAGAGGAAATCTCCTCATAGTGTAGTATTTATTAAATAATAGAGCTAAAACAATATCCGATATAAAAGAAATAAAGATCCATACAATGCAATGGCATATAAAGCACTTACATAGAAAGCCACCAGACTTGGATTAAGAATGGTGGCTTATGGACCTCTGGCATATATCCCTGCTCTAAAGCCGTTTCGCGCCACTCGCTTCTTCAGGAGCATGTTTTTATGAATGCACCTGAAGAAGCGCGTGGCGCAAAATGGCCGTAGAGCAGAGTTATATGCCAGAGGTCCATAAGCCACCATTAATCCAAGTCTGGTGGCTTTCTATGTAAGTGCTTTATATGCCATTGCACTGTATGGACCTTTATTTGTTTTATATCGGATATTGTTTTAGCTCTATTTTTTAATAAATACTACACTATGAGGAGATTTCCTCTCTCTTTTTTGCTTGGCAATTCTATATACCGGTTTTTCGGATTCAACATCTGAGGAAATTCTATCCTTTGGAAGGATAAGAAGATCATTCCCCGCCTGAACTCTATTTGGCTTCATTAAACACGCAGTAGCTGTCTTGACATTACAGCATATGGGTCTGGTGAGTTTTCACTTTTTACTTTGGTGGAGGATCTTTAATGGTGTATGTTTGAATTACATAGACACAGAATATTTCTATCCGTATGGTTTTGCTGCCTTTGGACTTTTTTAGTTATTGATGGACTGAATTTTTCATATATTACATCATATTTTATCACTTACCTAGTGCTGCAACCTTTATTATTTGCATTCACTGGTGTTTGTATATTCACACTGTTGCAAGCTGCTTTTCTGTTGATTATTAGGCACTGACATTTTTCTTTTATTTACAATACTGCGTACACTGCAGAGGAATGGCATGCATGGGTGTTGTCCATGAAGGAAGCCTCTCCTAAAGCAGATGCACAAAAAAGACAGCCTAGAGTTTGGCAGGGCCCATGCCCAAAAAGAAAAAGACTACAGGGACTCTGGAGTGAGGAGACCAAGACAAATGTTTTGTAACTGATGGCTTCAAAATTGTACAGCATCGCAAAGGTGGGGAGTACAAAGAAAAATGCACGGTGCCTACAGTGAAGCATGGTGGTGGCAGTGTCCTTCTGTGGGGCTGAATTTCATTGATGGTATCATGAATTTACTCAGGTACTTATAATTCAGAGGAACTGCTCTATTTTGAAAGAGAAGATGCTACCATCATTCTGTACTGTTGGTCATCTTACACTTTTCCAATATGACAATGATCCAAAACACACATCTAAGGCCACTCTAAGAATTCAGAGGAGAAGAGTTGGGCATCACTCTCCATCCAGCATTCAGGCACTAAAAGAGGTTGTTCTTGAAGAATTAAAAAAGATAGATGTTGCAATATGTCCCCTACTTGTTCATTCCATGCTTAGAAGACTTGGCCTTGTCCTTAAAAATCATGGAGGTCAAACAAAATACTAGATAGATTTGTTGTGGGGTGTGTTCACTTTTGCCTCACCTAGTTTAAGTAAAACTGAAGATTTTGTAATCTAAGTTATATTATTAACCTTACTTTCATATAATGAGCTAAACAAATTACAACTCAGTTATGTCAAATTTTGGAAATTGTTCTTGTGTTCATTGAGATAATGATTATGTGACACAGTATGTATATATGTATAAATATATATTATATATATATATATATATATATATATATATATATATATATATATATATATATATATATATTGATTTAATTAATCTCAATAGTAGCATGGTCTAGTTTAATCCAAACATCTACAAGTACATTATCCAGTAGCTCAGTAATGGCAACAACCCAACCCATTTCCTTTGAGGACCTTGTATAGGATTCATCTTACATAAGTCTGATATATTCAGTGTAAAACATTTAAATCCAATTATCATTGCAAGATAGGAAAAGAGGGGAAATATTGAAAATGATGTGTTAATGTCATCTCTAATGCTAATAATGACTTTGGCAGGGCTGTGTTGCTGTGTTGTCGAGTGCTAATACACAGTGAACAGCTTACATTACTCCGCATTAGCCAACAAACAACTGTGGAGGTATATTAAACACGATGCGAAAATACAGACTTTGTTGGAGCTGATCACACATCCCTGTGTGTTATCTGCAAATAAGTCTTTCTCTCTGGGTGGTATCAGAAGTAAATGTTACACCAGACTTTGGTTTAAAAAAAAAGCAAACAAATGTGCAGTATAGCTTAGAATGATACAGATAATGTAGCAATAAAAAACAGGAATAATGCATGAAAATATAAAAAGCATAAATATAAGTACCATTTAAAAAAAACTGCAGAATAATAAATGTATTTTAATAAATTTAAATATAATATAAATCTATAATACTAAATATACTATAATTAGGAAACAACTAAATAATAAAAAAATAACAAAATATTATTATTATTATTATTATTATTATTATTATTATTATTATTATTAATAATAATAATAATAATAATAATAACAATAATTTATTTTTAAATATACCTATTATGTACCCTATTATTACAATAAATACTTACAATGCAACCCATGGTGTGGTATATATACAGCATATGAAATTTTAATAGTATATTTATAATACTAAATATACTATAATAAAGTATAAAAAAAATACCTTTGTGTTAAAAAAAAAAAAATACCTAAATCTAATAACAATAAAAATAATAATAAAAAATAAATTCCTTAATATAACATAGCAAATACATTATAACAATATAATATATATATATATATATATATATATATATATATATATATATATATATATATATATATATATATATATATATATGTATGTATTTATATATGTATATATATATATATATATATATATATATATATATATATATATACAGAATCTCACAAAAGTGAGTACACCCCTCACATTTCTGTACATAATTTATTATATCTTTTCATGTGACAACACTGAAGAAATGACACTTTGCTACAATGTAAAGTAGTGAGTGTACAGCTTGTATAACAGTGTAAATTTGCTGTCCTCTGAAAATAACTCAACACACAGCCATTAATGTCTAAACCGCTGGCAACAAAAGTGAGTACACCCCTAAGTGAAAATGTCCAAAGTGTCAATATTTTGTGGGGCCACCACTATTTTCCAGTAATGCCTTAACCCTCTTGGGCATGGAGTTCACCAGAGCTGCACAGGTTGCCACTGGAGTCCTCTTCCACTCTTCCATGACGACATCACGGAGCTGGTGGATGTTAGAGACCTTCCGCTTCTCCACCTTTTGTTTGAGGATGCCCCACAGATGCTTAATATAGTTTAGGTCTGGAGAAATGCTTGGCCAGTCCATCACCTTTACCCTCAGCTTCTTTAGCAAGGCAATGGTCATTTTGGAGGTGTGTTTGGGGTCGTTATCATGTTTGAATACTGCCCTGCAGCCCAGTCTCCGAAGAGAGGGGATCATTCTCTGCTTCAGTATGTCACAGTTGACATTCATGGTTCCCTCAATGAACTGTAGCTCCCCAGGGCCGGCAGCACTCATGTAGCCCCAGACCATGACACTCCCACCACCATGCTAGACTGTAGGCAAGACACACTTGTCTTTGTACTCCTCACCTTGTTGCTGCCACAGCATCTGAACCAAATAAGTTTATCTTGGTCTCATCAGACCAACAGCATATGATTCCAGTAATCCATGTCCTTAGTCTGCTTGTCTTCAGCAAACTGTTTGTGAGCTTTTTTGTGCATCGTCTTTAGAAGAGGCTTCCTTCTGGGATGACAGCCATGCAGACCAATTTGATGCTGTGTGCGGTGTATGGTCTGAGCACTGACAGGCTGACCCTCCACCCCTTCAACCACTACAGCAATGCTGGCAGCACTCATAACTCTATTTCCCAAATACAACCTCTGGAGATGACGCTGTGCACGTGCACTCAACTTTTTTGGTTGACCGTGACGAGGCCTGTTCTGAGTGGAGCCTCTCCTGTTAAACTGCTGTATGGGCTTGGCCAGTGGCCACTGTGCTGCTGCTCAGTTTCAGGGTCTTGGCAATCTTCTTGTAGCCTATGCCATCTTTATGTAGAGCAACAATTCTTTTTTTTCAGCTCTTCAGAGAGTTCTTTGCCACGAGATGCCATGTTGATCTTCCAGTAACCAATATGAGAGAGTGAGAGCGAAAACACCAAATTTAATACACCTGCTTCCCATTCACACCTGAAATCTTGGAACACTAATGACTCCTATTACACCGGGGAGGGGAAATGGTTAATTGGGCCCAATTTGGACATTTTCACTTAGGGGTGTACCCCCCCTTTGTTGCCAGCGGTTTAGATATTAATGGATGTGTGAGTTATTTTGAGGGGACAGCAAATTTACACTGTTATACAAGCTGTACACTCACTACTTTACATTGTAGCAAAGTGTCACATGAAAAGATATAATAAAATATTTACAAAAATGTGAGGGTGTATTCACTTTTGTTAGATACTGTATATATATATATATATATATATATATATTTATATATATATATATATATATAAATATATATATTTTTTTTTTTTACATATACATATAACATATTATGTAGTTAACCCTAAAGTGCATATATATATATACACACACACAGTATCTCACAAAAATGAGTACACCCCTCACATTTTCGTAAATATTTTATTATATCTTTTCTTCGGACACATATGCACTTGCCTAAAATGTTTGCACAGTAATATATATATATATATATATATATATATATATATATTTAGTTATATATACCTATATACAGTATACACACAGAAACTATATGTTAATAATATATTATAGTACATTTGTCTGTGAATTTTTAATTTTTTTTTCCTTAGTCCCCTATCTTAGACTTCTTCTCTCTCCTTTTTTATTTTACAAATGTCGCAGAGATTTAGTGGCCTTTGTATTTCGTTGAGAAACCTTAAGCGAATTGTACCGTATTCAAATGCGCTCCATAAATGTATTTCAATTATGTTTTATTCTCATTCTGTATTCTGTTCGCATTTCTATAAATCCTTCTTATGTACAGTAGCAAAGTGGTCATAAAAATGGTGCCGGTTATTGCATTTAAATTGCACGGCATTAAACGCGGCAATCATGACAAGGTATTACAGTTGTTGTGAGGATTTTTCTAAACACATCAGTTGGGGGAAAAAAAATGTAGGAATCTGGGGGAGACATGGCCACTGACATTATCTCTGTAGGTCCATTAGGTTATTGAGGTCTAATAAGATGATGACACTTGTGAGGAGGATGCATGATGCTTTAAAGACCTGGTCAATTATTTCCTATTTACGGACTCTAAGAATTCTTTCGGAGCTTCTAAAAGCATGGTTATTTTTACTTCAAATTATAATGTCATACTCATCAAATATCATTTATGGATTTTCCATAATCTAAATTTTCTCTGGTTCTGCTTAAAGCTTAGTTGAAATCTGTTTTTAAATTTCTTCTCCTATATGAAGGTGTCTTAAAAAGGTCTTATGTTCACCTCTCTACTGGCCCGTGTATCATACCTCTCCTCTGTTCTAGCACTGCAGCCTCAATTATTCTTCTGTTAACAGGAGTTTTAGGAGTGTTGGATGACTATGTCCCCCAACCCACACCCTGGTTCTATTCATGAGCACCCACATCACTACAAGATTCAGCAGTGACACGTGGGTCGGTGGAACATAGTGAAAGTAGGAAACATGGGCCACCAGAGATTTGAGTATAATACCTCTTCTTTTTCAGGGCATCTTCTTTTCATACATTGACAGGGTAATTTTTAAACAATTTGAATGATGAAATAATGTATATCTTTTCTCTAATGGCTCTCGAAAACTATTAGGTTGGGAAAACCCTGACCCTGAGACACTGGCTTTTCCCAAGGTTAGGAAAGCCCCGGTACTGGGAAACTGTGTCCTTCACTAGCCTAGGAAAACCCTAGCCCTGGAACACTAGTCCTTCACTAGCCTAAGGAAATCCTGACCCTGCGATACAGGTCCTTAACTAGACTAGGAAAACACTAGCACTTGGATACTGGTCCTTCACTTGGCTCAGAAAGCCCTGGTCATAGGACACAGGCCCTTAACGAGGCAGGGAAAGCTCTGCCCCTCAACACCATTCCTTCACTAGGCTGGGAAATCCCTGGCCCTGGGACACTTGTCCTTCACTACACTGGTAAAACCCTGACCACGGGACACTGACCCTTCACTAAGCTATACAAACACTTGCCCCTGGGACACTGGCCCTTCACTAGGCTTGGAAAACCCTGCCCCTGGGATACAGGGATCCTGGATCAAATTCAGCCATCCGTTTAACACCTGGCCCTCATACAGTTTCTATATGTGGTTTAACCACTTTACCACCGGAGGATTTTGCTGTCTTACGTCTGGGCCACTTTTTGCGATTCGGCACTGTGGGACTTTAACTGACAATTGCGCGGTCGTGCGATGACGTACCCAAACAAAATTTACGCCCTTTTTTTCCCCACAAACAGAGCTTTCTTTTGGTGGTATTTGATCACCTGTGCGATTTTTACTTTTTGCGCAATAAACAAAAAAAGAGCGTAAATTTTGAAAAAATAACAATATTTTTCACATTTTTTTAATATGAAATTCCCCCCCCCCCAAAAATGTAAAAATCTAAATTTTTTTTAGTTTTTGGCCAATTTGTTTTCTGCTACCTATGTTTGGTAAAAAAAATCACAATAAGCGTAACGTGTGTGTGTGTGTGTGTGTGTGTGTGTGTGCTATGCTGAACCCTGCAATCTGTCACTGTTTGTCACTTAGGAGATCCACCCGCTTTGTTTACACAAGCGGGCGGATCTCCAAACTCGATTCCCCGACGATCGGGGAAGAGCAGCGGCGATCGCCGCTGCTCCTCCCCTGGCCCGACTCCCGCTGTGACTGAAAAGAGCGGGAGTGAGCCTCCGGCGGCGCGCAAGCGCCGCCCACAAGGGGAGGAGTCCAGCGACGTAGGTCTACGTCGCTGGACGGAATTGAGCCATTTTGCCACAGTACAGTCCCAGTGACTGGTCGGCAAGTGGTCAAGCCTCAAAAAAAAAAAAGAAGACAAATAAAAAAAAATATAAAAAAAAAATACAGCAAACAAGTAGCCTCTTCATTATAACTGAAAACCTGATATGAAACAATTAGCAGGCAGTCATGAGGTGAAATCAGAGTAATTGTTCTGTGACTACGTTACACGTTCCATCATAGAAGACATTTCTAATCTTATATCTGTTTTTCTAGTTTCATAATCTCCTGCAGTGCTCATGTTCCCTGCTGCACAAAAGCTGATGCTAATTGAAAATATATGATGCATAGCATATGGATAGGCGTGTATGCAGTGCTGAGAAAGGTTATGCTGGAAGCCAAGGAATATAAAAAGAAGAATGTACAGCATTTACATAGTTACATAGTCATTTTATTTCCCATATTTATATAGCCTTGATTAATTCCATAGTTTCTTATAGATTAAATTTTTACAACAGACATTCTGATGGAGTCTACAGTCTATTTTCCCTGCAATAGTTATTCAGTAGACACATCTGGATATAACTACAAGTCATGGGGACCCTAAGCAAACATTTGATAGCATCACCTACTGGTGGCCATAGTCATCAAAATGCCCCCGTGCCAGACCCCATTCAACTATATCCCAAGAACAAACCCCCTATTGACTATGGATCAAAAGACAGATAGATAGATAGATAGATAGATAGATAGATAGATAGATAGATAGATAGATAGATAGATAGATAGATAGATAGATAGATAGATAGATAGATAGATAGATAGATAGATAGATAGATAGATAGATAGATAGATAGATAGATAGATAGATAGATAGATAGATAGATAGATAGATAGATAGATCATTACAAACCAGGAGCATGGTTAGGATGTAATAATAACTGAGGCTGTTTCCTGCTTCTCACCTGCCCAGACGTGAGCAATGACCAGAACATGTGAAAACCCAAATCCGCAATAGCTCAAGTCCCATCTAATGTGAATGGACCCTTAAAGTGGTTGTAAAGGTACAAGGCTTTTTACTTTAACCCATTATCTGCCGGTAAAAAAAAAAAAACCTTTAGGGAGCAACCCCCCTCCCCCTTATACTTTCCTAAGCCAAATCATGATCCAGTGATGTGCAGAAGAGCAGAGTCTCTCTCGGCTCTCTCCATCCTCGATGCTTCAGACACAGCAGCGAAAGTCATTGGCTCCTGCTGCTGTCAATAAGTCGTATGGACACACAGACCAGGCCCGGAAACGAGAATACATGAGTACCCCCATAGTAAAAGGCTTGATATGGGGGCACTCAGCAGGGGGGGGGGACCAGGAGCGCCAGCGGGGGACCTGAGGAGAGGAGGATCAGGGCTGCTCTGTGCAAAACCATTGTTATTTACCATACAGCAATGGCAGTAAAAGGGGTCAAGTGTAGGTTCTCTCTTTTGACTAGAAAACACCTACTCCCAATGTTATGAAGGTGCTGTAGGTTTATTAAAGTCCTAACACACTTCATATCTTAGGGTGACAATGCTGCTCCTTCATAGATACTGTACAGTGAGTAAGGGTTTTCTAATCCAGGTCAGGAAGTATTTTGCTGGCAGGATCACCAAGGACTGATGATAAAATGTTTTACATTAATGTTCTTGGCTTCATCTTTCACTAAAAAACACATTAGCATACCGCTGTACATGCTGATATGAAACAATTTTACATTCATTGGTTAAACAAATGTGTTTTACTTTTAGTTACAATGACTGTTTTTGCACTTCCTGGTTAAGTAAGGTACTGGTGACGTATCCCTGGCCTCCCAGCTGCATCCTTGGAAGTTCCTGCCACATGTTTCAGGGGCAGACCCAGAGTTTCAGGTAGAGTTCCAGCAAGTAATGAGAGATCGATTCTTCTGACCTTAGTGAAAATAGCCACGTGAGAAGAATGGGGAGGAACAGAAAATTAGGGAATACAGAGAATAAAAAGCTTTTAGTTATCTACAAGTATCTGTTAGAGCCGGTTCACACTGAGGCGACACGACTCCTTACCATGCACCACGACTTCGGAGCGACTTGCAGGGACTTCACATAATGGAAGTCTATGCAAGTCGCTCCGAGGTCGCCCCGAAGTTGTACAGGACCCTTTTTCTAAGTCGGAGCAACTTGTGTCGCTCCTATTAGAACGGGTCCTGTAGCGGTCAATGGACCGCGACTTGTCAGGCTGACAAGTCGCCTGACAAGTCGCGCTAGTGTGAACCAACTCTTAGTAGATTGCCATTACTAAAAGATTCTAAAGGTGGCTTCATTCTATTTTTTTTTTATATATAAAAATTGGGGCCATGATTATTGGTCAAAAATGCAAAGTGAAAACACATACGGAGCCTTGTTTACAGAGGGCTAATCATAAGGAAAGTTTATTTGAAGGGAGGAAGGAGAAACGTTAGAGGTTATTGCTCTAAACATCTCAAGGTTGATCCTAGGAAGAAATAAAAGGAACACACAACGACGTGAATCAAATGTATTGCATTATAAAGCTAAGTAAAAACACAATGGGTTGAATGGCTCCTATTGCGCCTTGGAAAGGAGAAAGTTATCAAGGTCACTGACTAATTCAACTAACATTCATTTATTGCCTGAATGGAACGCGTGTGTTTCATAAGGCCTTTCGCAAGTCCCCTGAACAGGATGTTCTGTTCAATTATTTTTTTTTGCTTTAGTCTAACATGAAGTTGGAGCAACTGAGAGCTTATCAATGAGTACGAACACAACACCACTGTTCAAATTGTAACATATGTCTTTAAAGTCAGTCTTTACAAGTCTGCATGAATACATTCCTGACATATCACAATATACAGGAACAATATAAATAAAGAGCTCTACCCTTTATCATTAAAAAGCTGTCCTTGAGCTCCAGGCAAGTGACTTTGCCTAAGCTGAGATGGAGCTCCTGGATGGTGTTCGCTTATTGAAGACCCAAAGGTTCTTCAAGGGTACTCAAGAAAATTAAAAAAGAATAAAGCCCAAACTCAGAGCTGAAATGTAATAAAAGTATATATAGAAACCTATTGAGGGCTGCATTTAGACAACATTTCACCCTAACCTTACCTAAATAATGGTGCCCTTTTGTAGAGCTCTGCCTTTTCTATTGTTTATTATTTCAGTAAAAAGACAAATTCTGCATTGAGCTCCTGATGGAACCTAAGTTCCAGTGCATGCATATAAAGCATCCTTGAAAGCTTGCTGCCTAAGGTGAAGTGTGCTGCAGGAATGGTCTTTAGACCCTAACAGAGACCTAACACATACACTCTAGGTAGAGTTTTGCCCTGGTCGTTACTAAGGAAGAGACTTGTCACTCAGGTTGGCTGGATTCAGGGAGTTGTGGATGGAGTCAGGGGTGGTGGTGCAGTAAATAGAACCATGAAGAGGGACTCTTGGAGAGAGAAAGGGAGAACAGAGCAAAAAGTAAAGTATGGAATGAAAGGATAGGAAAAAGGAACTGCACGGACACTAGCATTCTCATACATGTTATTAATAAAGGATGTACATCCCTGTTGGAAACCTTGTTCAAAGTAAAGTTTTGAGGTTAAGCAAGAGCAACCGGTTTCAACTCTTGATTATTAAAGGGGCAGAAAAAGAGCTTAAACCCAAATGTTCTGCATAAATGGTGGCAAAGTTGTACCAGCTGGGAATAACACTTGTTGGGAATGCTTCTAGTACTTTCCAGTGTTGGGTAGATACAGCTTGTGGCTGGTGGTTCACACATTAACTGAAAGACTGTGTGTTTTCTGGGATCTGAGATACTAGCCTGGCAAGGTGGAACCCATTGTATCACCCTGAGAACATAATTGAAGAAAAGAGAGAGAGGTCTCTGGATACCATGGGTGTCAGAAAACTAATACAGCTAATGCTCAATCCCATTCAACTAATGCTCATTCTCGTGCAGCTAATGCTGATGCACATGTAACAGCACACAGAGGAGCTCGAGCTAGCATCCAGCGTGCACTGACACGTCGACGCATCTGTATGCACTGACACGTCAGCGCATCAACAATCATGTCCATAAGCATTGGCATAAGCTGCTTATTTAAAATGAGGCCCTGGGGTGTGCAAATTGCTGGATATTCTTCAGCTTTCCCATGAACTGTGTTCCTGCTTTTGTTAAATAATTCTTCCCTGGTACTGACCTCGACCTGCTACTGGACCTTGCCCTGCCTGCTTCCCTGGTACTGACTTCAGCCTGCTAGTGGACCTTACTCTTCCTGCTTCCTTGGTACTGACCTCGGCCTGCTACTAGAACTTGATCTGCCTGTTTCCGTGTTGCAAACTTCAGTCTTCTTTCTAACCATGCTGCTGCCCCAAGTATGACCCTGCCTTACATTGACAACATTTCTGAATCTCTGACTGTGGCAATCACCTGATACCAAGCTACTGGCACCCGTGTATCTTTCAGCCTTGTACCTCCTGTCACCACATTCAGGGTTGCTCGGGCCAAAGCCTTAATGGAAGCTCTCTCATCAACTTGGCCTCCAACCAAGGTACGTGACAATGGGAGTGAGCAGTCAGGATTTACCAGAGAAGGCTCAATTTTCCTGCAGTTGCTGGCCCTGGGTACTATGCAAAGTTGCAGACTCTATAGTACTGGAAGAAAATGGGAGAAGTTACCAGCTGACGTATACAATAATGGTGGAGTGCCTCTTCACACATGTGACCTATGGAGATTACATTGAGGTAAAATTTAGGTCTGTACTAGCTGCATACTAACTTTAACCACTTTAACTCCGCTCACTGTGCCTCTACTGCGGCACAGTGGCTCGTTATCGTCCAGCGACGTAGACCTACGTCACTGGAATCCTCCCCCTGTAGGCGGCGCTCGCGCGCCGCCGGAGGCGCGCTCCCGCTGTTTTCATTCACAGCGGGATTCGGGCCAGGGGAGGAGCGGTGGCGATCGCCGTTGCTCTTCCCCGATCGTCGGGGAATCGAGTGTGGAGATTCGCCCGCCTGTGTAAACAGAGCGGGCCGATCTCCTAAGTGACAGGGAGTGACAGATCAGAGTGTTCAGCATAGCTGAACCTGCGATTTGTCCCTCACTCACTCAGTCACCTCCCCCCCCCCCCACACGTCAGTAAGCACCAGGCATACATTAACCCCTCCCTCTCCAATAAAATTAACCCCTTCCCTGCCAGTGTCATTTTTACAGTAACAGTGCATATTTAAAGCACTGATTACTGCAGTAATGTCACTGGTACCCCCAAAAATGTCAGTCAAGGGTCCGATCTGTCCGCCGCAATGTCGAAGTCCCGCAAAAAAAATCGCAGATCGCCGCCATCACTCGTTAAAAAAAACACCAAAAATGACAGAAATCTTTCCCTTAGTTAGTAAACGCAATAACTTTTGCGCAAACCAATCAAAATACGCTTATTGTGATTTTTTTTTACCAAACATAGGTAGCAGAAAACAAATTGGTCAAACATTTAAAAAAAATTTGATTTTTAAATTTTTTTGGGGGGGAATTTCATATAAAAAAATGTTAAAAATATTGTTATTTTTTCAAAATAAATGCTCTTTTTTTGTTTATAGCGCAAAAAGTAAAAATCACACAGGTGATCAGATACCACCAAAAGAAAGCTTTGTTTGCGGGAAAAAAAGGACGTAAATTTTGTTTGGGTACGGCGTCGCACGACCGCGCAATTGTCAGTTAAATTCGCACAGCGCCGAATCGCAAAAAGTGGCCTGGACGTAAGACAGCAAAATCCTCCGGTGGTAAAGTGGTTAAGTTTCGTCAACCTTTTTTTATCTGGGGTTTAAGGTTTCCACCATGAACTGCCACCGGTATGCAAACATTCTAAGGTGTGCTACTAATATAGGAGATCAAATTAATTCCATTTCCCCCCTCAGAGAAACTGTCCACTGATAAATACTTAAAGTTGGACTTGCACAATTGTTTCGAGTCTTAGTATGTTTGAGACATTTTGTCTTATGTGGAGGAATCAAAAAAGAAGATCAAAGTTAATGTAAGTGCAACATAAAATAAAGGCTGCATAGGCATTGCAGATAGCTCTGAGCATTTACATAGCCTTATATGTAATGCAGCAACTAATTTGGGGTGTACATCTCTTAAAAAAACACTTAGCTTATGTTCTGCTCTTTATATACATAAAGCTGTTTGTCAACTGTATCTAGTCAACTGTGAAGGGAAAGATGGTTTCCTGAATTATACAAAGTCTTCTGACTCCTCTCCACATCCCTAATACCTGTTCCCCTACAGTTATTTTGCATAATTTATCCAAAATATTAGGAAAAAGGAAACAAAATGAAAAAAAAAATTCTTACAGTCAGTACATTTTAAAGCTTGGTGTTGCCCCTCAAACCCTGGTGCCTTAGCCACTGGTTCACGAGGGTCATTATGGTGAATACAGCCTATGAGTTACTTTTTATTGCTGTATAAGAATTTGTTCAGCGTGAATACAGCTACACTTCAAACCTTTCAAAATGCTGTGGTATGTCGTTGCTTCAGGCCATAACAATCAACATTTAATCACGGATGGAACATGTGTTGTAGAACGCAGGGCACACTTACCCACTCGATTTGGTACAACAGGCTCTGGCTGCATTTCCAGCAGACTGTATCAGCAGATTTCATGGCAAATTTCAGTCTTAGCATCTGATCCACTGGTATGCCAAAAACATAATGTGTGTCAGGGCTGGCATCTCTGCCACTTGTCACCGTTAAACAAAATCTGTCTTAGAGAATATATGAAAAATGCCATCCTTGCTACTAAATAGGACCATTGAAACAAATATGATACATTACATTTGCAAATATTCTCAAAAAAGTGTTGATGCTGCTTAGCATGGGATTTTCACGTAAAAGTCAAATCTGATCATTATGAGCAGTTGTTCCTAAGCTGTATAACTCAGTTTGTTTGTACAACTCTCGTGGACTCCAGTGGAGAGTTATGTACACCTGAGGTCCAAGGTTCAACCAACCGTCATTGCACAAAGAAGTCTCAAGTTCCATGATGTTTAAATTATTTTATATTATTGGGATTGCAGCAGGAACTGTGAAATTCTCTTTACTATTAGACAGAGTGAAGAACTGTGGCCCTTCAAAGATATAAGATACTCCCCCTACTGAGGAAGTCGTGAAGCGAAAGCATAAGATGCCACGCGTATAGGGGACGGAGACCTGGACGGACGAGCGGCGACCCACCAGCACGGCTCCCGACAGCTACTGTTTTTGGCATGTACGGTCCGCACAAGCCCATTGTGCCGATTCATGTGAGTGCAATTCTACTTTGAATGTGAATCAATTAAAGGATAATAGCAGTATACACTTAGATGCCTCATTATCTTTATTCACATATCATGTCCATGGGATGGTGAGAGATCGATCCAGGAAGTGGCATTTTTTATTGAGGATTCAATGCTGGTTTAATGCTTCAGTGAGGTGAGAGGCCATCTGGTGGCTAAACGGTGGTGGTGTCACTTGCCCTTTTATATGGAAACATCTATCAAGCACTTTATTGAATTTTAAACCACGGTTATATTTATATTTTAGTGGACTCTTATGCACTTTACTTTGAATGCACTTTATGGACATTATATATTGCACCTAAGAGGAATATATATTGCACTGTAAGCGAGTTTATTGATTTATATGATGCACATTGTCACTTTATTTGATTTTATATAGCGCTGTATACATATTTGTCTATTGAAACAAATATGATACATTACATTTGCAAATATTCTCAAAAAAGTGTTGTTGATGCTGCTTAGCATTGGATTTTCACGTCAAAGTCAAATCTGATCATTATGAGCAGTTGTTCCTAAGCTGTATAAGTCAATTGGTTTGTACAACTCTTGTGGACTCCAGTGGAGAGTTATCTACACCTGAGGTCCAAGGTTCAACCACCCATCATTGCACAAAGAAGTTCTTAAGTTCCATGATGTTTAATTTATTTTATATTATTGGGATTGCAGCAGGAACTGTGAAACTCTCTTTGCTGTTAGACAGAGTGAAGAACTGTGGTCCTTCAAAGATATAAGATACTGGTATTCAGTGTATGCACATAACTGAAATATTTAGCAGCAGTTCAGAATGATGGGGAGCATGGTGAAGGTTAGAGAAGGCAATTTACTGTTCTCCAGTTCACTTAGTACTTAGTCCCATTAGTTTAAGGCTGGCGGTAGGGTTGGCATTCCTCTACCCTCCAAGCCCATCCTACAATGCAGTTAGCAAGGAGATGGCTGATTTGCCAAACAGCATGTCGGAAACTGGATCAGCTACTGGTGGCATTGTGGTTCCTGGACCTGAAGGTTGTACATCTCCCAAAATACAGTCGATTCCAGCAATTAGTCTTTACCTAATGCTGACTACTGGAAGGGTATTTAATGTTATGTCAGGGATACTAAGAGCAGGCATTTAGCAGCAGGAATGACCAGGTCTTAGTAGCTGCACTTCGGAAACTGAAATCAGACTGTGTATAATAAAGTCAGTTTATTATTAATAAAACAAAACACATCCAAACACCACCAAACAGAATACCTAGCAAAGGTGATGATATGAGTGAGCAATACATCAGCTGTCAAAATACCTAACTAACACATTAACTAAGAGGCAGAAAACCTAACTAGCAAACTAACTATAATACAATATGTACAGTGGGGGTTATACAACCAGTAGATCGTGGCCAGACTGGTAGATCACAGTCTGGGCTTGCTGACCTGCCATCCCAGTGCATCAAACAGAGTGCAATGCAGAGGGACTACTTGTAAAGTTGGCTCTGCAGTAGGGAGCAAGAGCCACATTAGCCAATTGGGGGTGGTAAATCTGCAACTCAACCACAAGGTTTTACACCCCCCCAACTTTGTGTGAAAAGAGCCCTAAGTGTGCCGCTGCCAAATGCAACTAAGAGCTCGTTAACAAGTGCAACAGGCACTGCTGCTCCTCTGATAAGCAATCTGAGTGTTTGACAAGTGGTGAGGAGGAGATATGTTACCTCCTTACCACTTGATTTAAACCCATGATTGCTGTACAATGCATGCGATTGTGACACGGTAGTATGGCAATTAGAGGTTTAAAGGTGAGAGAAGGTGACACTGTGCCTTTGACTTCTCTCATGTTGTTCACGTAGATCTGCACCTCTTTAAGGTTGCCTACCCCTGATGTACAAAATGGGATACACGGATCAACAGGGAAAAACTAGAGGTGCAAGGAACAGTCAGGAAGGGGGCCAGAATTGGAACAATGGGAGCAGGTAAAAGGCAGCAGGGCAACAAATAAAGGTACAGGGCAGAAGCAGGATCAGGAGCAGGAATAAGGCTCAAGATGAATCAGCAAATGGTATCTGACTAGCAGGCAAAACTCTGAAGCAAGAAGGAAATGAAGAGGCGGGACTTAACACCCCCCAACTTCTGGTGGACATTGAAACCACAACCTCCAGGTCTGGGAACCACAGTGTCACCAGCTGGTGATCCAGTTCCTGACACAGCACTTTTCTCAATCTCCAAGCACTTGCTTGTTTGCCTGAAACATATTAGGTAAAAAGCCCTTTCCTTCTGCATTCCTGGTGAAACGATGGTCTCGGACAAGTGCTTGCAGACAGAGAAAAGTGTAGTTTGTCAAAGCACTTTGTTGGGTGGCCATGGTAGTTTGTCCCTTAGGGAACAGAACACATTAATAAAAATTGAAATGAGACTTCTTCCTCAACACGTATCCTAAGTCTGTTCCCAGGTACTGTGAAAGTGGATACCCTTATGGCGCTTTTCTACTGCATGGAACCGAACGGTTCGGCTCGATGTTGTGCTTTTCCACTGCTGGTACCGCATGGTACGGTGTAGGAACGGTTCGGTACGGTACGGCGGCGCTTTTCCACTGCATGGAACCGAACGGTACGGCTCTCCAAAACAGTACCTACTCGATTGTGGTTCCAACAGGTACCATAATCGGTACCATATCCCACAATCCTTTGCATGCAGTCACTACTAGCCACTGATTGGTCAGAGAATCCCACCCACCCCGTTGTTATCCCACCCACTTAACTTTAGTACTACTTTAGTGGAAAAGCAAACCATACCGTACCGTACCGAACCGTTCCAACACCGTACCATGCGGTACCAGCAGTGGAAAAGCAAACCGGGCCAAGCAGGGCCGAGTAAAGCCGAGCCGGTACTTGCAGTGGAAATGTGCCAGTAGAAAACTCCAGGCACCATCCCTAAATTGACTAGATTCTCTATACAAAGCTTCCAATCCACCCATAGAAGAACTGGAAAATGGGGATTTTACCTGTGCCCACACAAAAATATAGCTTTATTTAAACATTAAAATACAGTTAAAATCAACATACACAAGGTCTTCATATCCAAAATATAATACACATAAGAAAGAAGAAAAAAACAAAACAAACCATGCACACCAACACACCATCTCATGTCAACGGGAGAGGCAGATGTCTTGGGCTGAGGGGGGGCAAGTGCAAGACAAGGGCATAAGCCAACCTCTCACCTTGATAACGAAATCAATAGTTCCTAGGACAGATGGTAACATAAAGACAACAAGATACAAGCTGTAGTAAACACTAGTCAAGTATTTGAAAAAATAAATAAGTACAGCCATGCAAACAATCTAGCAGTCTAAATGTAAAAATTCCAAACACAATATATACAAAAATGATAAACTCAATGGTACCAGCCAGTGGAAAAAATAACAGCATCACACCATGATGATATGACCCAAGGGAGTCAGGACCGCTAGAACTCAATACAAGGGACACAAAATTGCTAATTTCATGCAAAATGTAACCAATAAATGCCCATTCAAAGGTATCAATAGCACTCAATCTGAACTGCTGAAGGGAGCCGACCATATACCGTCACAAACACTAAGATCCCTAAACGATGCCCAAGTATTGAAATGACACACAACAAAACAGCCCCTCCCCCTCGGGATATTGCAGTATTTTTTGTAAAACATTTTTTATGAATTCTAAATGTCCTGGTAATATTGTTGCTTATCATGTGTAAAAAAATATTGTTTATTATCAGCCATATCTTTTCATACTCAAGCAACGTGGATTCTGAGAAAGCAGATTATATGTAAAATGCATTGATCCACTGAGTCTCACCTCACATGTATTGCATATTGGATATGGTGTCCTTGTGTATATTGATTTTACCTGTATTTTAATGTATAAATAATGCTGTATTTTCAACCTATGATGTGATGTGGGTACATATAAAATCCCCATTTTACGATCCTATGGATGGATTGGAAGCTTTGTATAGTGATATCTTCCCCGTTTGGCAACGTGGTCGAAAATAAATGTTGCAAATTCTGTCAGAAATCAGCAGCAGAGATGGCCAGATCAGCATGGCTACACTCAGGAAACTGAGACCAGACTATATATATTTAAAGTAAGATTTATTTACAGTAAAACCAAAATCCATCAAAACACTAGTAAACAGCAAATGTAAAAATATAAGTAAACCAAAAACCCAGCGGAAAATACCTAACAAACTAGCTATAATATATACAATATATGCAAAACAAGGAACATAGATCACAGGGTAAAACTGGAGGTGTAATGTAAAGTCAGGAAGGGGGAACCAATAAGGAACAAGGGGGCAGGTATGAGGAAGCAGGGTACAAGGTACAGATACGAAACAGAAGCAGGAATCAAGTTCAGGATTAACCGGCAAACAGTATCTGGCTAGCAGAGCAAAACACTGGAGCGAGAGGCTCAAATTGGGGAGGATCTAAATTAGTGATCAACCGATATTGGTTTTTCGTGGGCGATACCGATATTTTGCCCAATGCATATCGGTATCGACCGATATTGGACGATATTTTTGTACATTTCAATTTTTTTTTTTTGACAGGTACTTTGTGTAGGGATCTGGGGGTCTAAAAGACCCCAAACCCCTCCTCTGCACTTAAAAACATTCAAAACGCCAAGTTTGGCTGTTTTGAATGCTGTCATTTATTTGAATCTAGCGCCAGACAGTACCCGGAAGTGATGTCACTCATGACATCACTTCCGGGTTTTTGCATGGAGACCCGATCAGAGCCGAATGCGGCTTTGATTGGGTCTTCGGTGGCCATGCAGGCTGGTTGCCCGGGTCTCCTGTCCCACTGGGCGAGCCGCGGAATGCGGCGGGAGGGGGGGTGGCGTCCCCTCCCACTCCTTGTAATGTCAGCTATAGATGCCGGTACCGGGGTGATGCCTCTAGCTGCAGACATCACTCCAGTACAAGCACTTTCCCCGAAATATTGGCAATATCGGTAACCTCCGGGGCCGATTCCGATATATCGGGAAAAGTGCATATCGGCATCTCGATATATATAGGCTTTGCCGATAATCGGTCGATCCCTAATCTAAATATCCTCCCAGCACCCAGCATCAGGTGGAAATAGATTTTGGGATCTGCTGGCTGCTGGGAGATACCCGCTGGTTGACACTGGAACTACAACCATCCACTCTGGGAAGGACAGTGCCACCAGCAGGTGATCCAGATCCTAACAGGATCATAAAGGTAAGATCAGGCAAGTTCGGATTAATAGACGTAGTGAATACAGGTTCACATTAATGTCTACCTTGACAACACCCTGAAGACAGGGTAGAAAATAAATAACAAAAGACAAAACTTACAGTTTTATAAAAGAAGCCCCTTTATTATTTTAATTCGTCCTTCGATATATTGAGTCAGACTTATATAGCATAAGCATGTTTGGTCCTTTCTGTTCATCATAAGGACATAACTGTATAAATATATGGCATTCTAATGACAATGTACAAATTAAGTCAAGTGTTTATATGGTTTGACCTCTTCATTCTTGCTTAGCTCGAAGTTTCCTTGAGTGCTTCATGGCCACGTTCATATTATGTATGTTCTGATCAGTCACATTGGCTTGTTAGTGAGTTGACTCTATTACCAGCTTCTTCTGACCCCACTTATGACCTTTACTATGTCCTTGTTTATTCTTTGGCATCTTATTGTCTCTTAGGAAACAGCACAGGGCAACTGTTTCGTAGATACTGATGCAATTTGACAGCCTTGTTTGTCTTTCAGGGTCTCTATAGCTTTGTACACAACTCAATCACCATCACCTGTTGAATTAATTGAATAGTTAGTCCAAATTTTCCTAAAAAGGCATCAGGCTTAAGTGTATTTCCACTTTTGCAGTCAAATTGTGATAACACCTACTTTGTTACCTGTTCCCATTAGTTGGTTTAAAAAAAAAAAAAAAACAATAAAAAAAAATAAATATAACAAACACATAATTACTCGCGCTATGTGCTAAATAATAAATCAATCCCCTGCAGCTGCTGTACACCAAGTGCTAGATCACTTACAATTTTTTAAATTTTGCAGCACTTATAGTGTTCTCAAATAAAATATTAAAGGTTCTTTATATATAAAATGAATATTTAAAGTGACAAAAAAAGTGAGAAATAAAAGTCCAAATATAATAGAAAATGTACAAAAAAAATGTCTTAATCCAAATAGTGATTTATTCAATAAGTGTTTATCCTCCTATAAAATGTTTGGTGCTCCAAATTTCATAGAAAAAGTGCTGAAGTGCTCCATTCAAACATGATGTGAAATGTGCCGCACTACCCTCTTCCCTGCTCACCAGAAAAAAATGGACCCTCAGCTTTTCAGTCTGGGGGGTCAGACTCGCTTGTATCTGGTGGTGGGGGAACCACAGATCTTCTGGTATCCTTATTTGGGTCTCCCAGTTGCTTCTCCTACAAGAAAGTAAAATTTCCACCAGGCTCAATAAAGAGAGAAGGTTCTCATAGTAAAGTACTGTTTAAAATTAGTTTATTAGTGCAATAAAAATTCACTTACAAAATGTCAGGAACAAACAGGTGTTTGGATATTAATAGCAGGGCTCTCCCCGGTTCGCTGCGGCTTACTGCACTGACCTTGTTTGTGCACTGGTGCGCAATTATGTTGGAACAGGAAGGGGTCATTACCAAACTGTTCCCACAAATTTGGGTGCATGCAATTGTCCAAAATGTTTTATTATGCTGACACCTTAAGAGTTCCCTTCACTGGAACTATTGCCTCGTTTCCAAGCAGAACGGTTCGGGTCAGTACAGTTTGGAGGGGTTAGAATGGTCCGGTCTATTCAGGTGAGCGTTTCCACTGCAAGTGGGGCCACCAGGGACCATGCGTGGTTTACACCAAATGAGGTGTTTGTTTTGCTCTTCCATTTGACGTGAGCATTGATGGTTTCCTGTCCGCCAATCAGTGGACTCTGTCGTGTGACGCCAGTAGCTCCGCCCTAACCGTACCGTACCATTTCCTACATCTGAAGCAGGACCAGGAATGGTGCGGTTTGGTTCGGTTGTATGGGCCACTTTCATAATGGAAACACTCAAATTAGCGTACCGTACCGAACCGACCCGATCCGCTCAGCGGAAACGAGGCATAAGGGCCAAGCCCAACCCCTGAAAATCAACCCCATACCATAATCATCCCTCCACCAAATGGTTTGGACCAGTGTACAAAGAAATGTCCATAAAGACATGGATGAGCGAGTCTGGGGTGGAGGAACTTGACTTGCCTGCACGGAGTCCTGACCTTAACCCGATAGGGTTGGGATGAATTAGAGCGAAGACTGCGAGCCAGGCCTTCTCTCCAACATCAGTGCCTGACCTCACAAATTCGCTTCTGGAATAATGATCAAACATTCCCATAGACACACTCCTAAACCTTGTGGACAGCCTTCCCAGAAGAGTTGAAGCTGTTATAGCTACAAAGGGTGGGCCAACTCAATATTGAACTCTACAGACTAGACCGAGATTCCATTAAATTACATGTGTGTGTAAAGAGGGGCGTCCCAATACTTTTGGTATTGGTATTTTGGTATCTTGATATATATATATATATATATATATATATATATATATATGTATATATATATATATATATTTTTTTTTTTTTTTTAAATGGTGCCAGCCAATAGTCACTGACTCTTAGAACTCTCTGTGTATCCGAAAAAGTGCTGAATAACCCGACTTATAGAGAGTTGTAGACTCCTGACACTGCTGTGCTGTGGAAGTCACTAAATACTGTCCCCCGCTTGGTACAGCTTTAGGTAGTATCTTGTAGAACTTTGTGTAACTGTCGCTTCACTGACACTCTCTGTACAATTCAGGGCCCAGACTGCCGGTACCCCCTTTACAACTTCAGGGTCCTCTACCTAGGCACCCCATTTACAGCTAGCTGACACTGGATCCCAGAACCTCTTCTGGAGTGGTCCCCTCTAACACTTCAGGCGAACCCCCAGGGGCAATCCTCAGTACTCACGACCTGTGTAGGCTTTCCGGGGACTGGACCCCTCTCTTTCTCTCTCTCCGCAGGCTCTTGGCACACCGGTTTCCCTCAGCTCAACTCAGCACTCTCTGGATACTCAGGATACCCAGGCGACACCCGGAGACATCCACCGGAACTCCGCTTTAAGGACCAAAGTGGTGCCATTTTCTTCTGCAAAAGTCAGTTTTCTCTGTGTTCTTCTTCCGTACCTCTGCTGTTTTAAGCATTCATACGCAAGGAAAGCCTTCGCTCCTCATCAGTCTGCGATATGAAATGTAGATTGCTTTTCATCCCCATTTTATAGATGATATCGTTTTTGGATTTCTGTGCTACTTTAGTGCCACATCTTTGTTACAGATCACGCCAGTTTATTGCTCTCCGATATTTCTTGTGGGTACTTCCATTTCTTGTCATTTCTAATCACACCTACATTACGCTCAGGCCAAATACATTTACCATAAAGTCAGTGAACATTATTCATATCCTCTGTCACTGATAGGAGCCGGAGCCATCAATTTTACCCTCACTCTATAATTCAACTAGCAGTCCTGTGGCTAAATTGCATTTTCTTTTCTTTTTTTTCTTTTTTTTTTGCTTTTATTCTTACCCACAATGATGTTTCTAAAGCAAAATTCATTGAACACTAAATTGGCTCTGGCAGCAAAAGAAAAGCAAGAGGGTAACGTGAGACAATGATATTTAATGAATGAGCAGAAATTCTTCCGTTAGAGAAAAGAAGTGTCAGAAAGTCATCTTCCGTGTCTGATGTTTGGTTCCAAAGAGCAAACGCTGCTCACACCTGCTAATCCTTGTGATATCTGTGTCTTCACACTCCAGACAGTTCTTAGTTCCATTCATTTCCCCTTTTGCGATATGACAGCTTCACCCCGAAGACCGTCAGCACAGCGACATAGGGGTCGCCGGGTGATACCACAGCGCACAGCGGGGGGACGTGCTATCCTACATACCCAGAGGTGTCAGTTGCAGTGAAGCCCAGAGCTCTTAAGGAGACTGAATTTTTAACAGACCACCGGAAAGGTGAGTATTATGCCGCAGCTTTTCAATGCTTTTACAATGCTATTTTTCATATGCTTAAAGCGGAGTTCCAGCCTCAAAATGAAGTTTGCCCCATCCGCTTGCTGTACATTACCTGAAAAAGAATTGGATAATTACATTTTTTTTTTTATTCACTTACCTTGTTTTTAATGAAAATATACTCACCTTCCTTCCACTTCCTCCCTCTGCGGCCGCGCCCCGCACCGTCACTTCCTGCTTGCATTGACTCCTGGGAGCTGAACATCATTGCTCCCAGGAGTCAATGCGCCTGCACCGGCCCCGCTCGTCACTTCCGGTGCAGGCGCGTTATTCCCAGCTGAACAGCTTCTGGGCATGCCCAGAAGCTGTGCAGCCAAACAAAGATGAGAGCACAGAGACCGCTCTGGTGTAGCAATGTCCTGACAATCAGAAAGGTGCTAGTAAGGTCCGTAATCCCGACAGCTGTACAATTAAGAAGTAGGCAACCGCACACCAACTTGAAAGTAGAAGATGATAAAAACCATTTATTGAAAATCCATAAAATCCATAACGACAAACCAGGGACAGGAGGGAAGAAAACAGTTGACGTGTTTCACGAAACTATATTCGCACCAGAAGTGACGAGCGGGGCCGGTGCAGGGCATTCTGGGACTCCGACGTCACTGAAGAGGACACCGAAGAGGATGCTCTGGCTTCAGCTGCCCACACCTGAGATGGCAGCGCTGGACAAGACATTTTCAAGGTAAGTATTTCTTCTAAAAGTTAAGTGAAACAGGGGACAGTTCAGAGGCTATCGTTGCTTAAAGGCACTAGCACTGACAGTCCCGGGGGTTTTTTATCTAAAAATGCTGTAGTTCTAAAGGCAGAAAGTTACCGGTAACACCCTCCTAGGTAGGTGCTAGGTAAAAGCATTGTTTGCTCTATCTGCTTATCAGGGGATCCTGATCGGTATTTTGCCTGTTACATGTGTCCATGTGTGATTCACTTGGTCTGAGGGAGTGCCCCCACTGTATCCAATAGGGGAGCCTGTTGGACAGTGGAGGAAACCCAGCCAGTGACACACAGGCTTTTGTGGCTGTCCCAGTGGGTTGGCACACAGTGGTGCATGCTGGGATAGGTCATAAAAGCCTGGGGCACATGTGACAGGGCGTCTTTGGGTGGGAAGATGTGGAAGGTGGTCACAGGCAGTCGACCTAGTGGACCAGAAGTGTGGTGCTGAGCCAGGAGGTCCAGTGGATACTGACAGTGGAGCAAGTGGCAGAGCAATCTGAGGAGAAACAGTGTCCGTGAGTACCAGGGAGCTTGTCAGGGGTCTGCCCAGGAAGGGGACCACTCCAGTGAGAGTCAGTGGACAGGAGCCAGCACACACAGCAAGTGAGAAAGGGGGTGCCAAGTTAGGACCCTGGGGATTTAACAAGATCACATTTACTATCTTCACTTCAGTGGCAGAGTGAAGCAGTGGCCTTGCCACATTCTGCAGTTAGAAGTCCTCAGGATTGTGCATAGTTCTAAGTTGAAGTATCCCACTCATCCCTTCTCCCATCCAAGCTCTAAAATAAAACACATACAACCAAATCCCCTGGACTGTTTATTAACTGAGCCAAGTGTCAAAGTGATAAGTTTCTACAGACTGTTGCTATGGATAACCCAGGGGAATCCAATCTCAGCAGCTCCCTAGGGGGCAGTGCTACATAACTTACAGTGATTTTAAAGTCTTGTTTTTTGTTTTTCTAAAATAACAAACATGTTATACTTACCTGCTCTATGCAGTGGTTTTGCACAGAGCAGCCCAGGTCCTGCCCTTCTGGGGTCCCTCGCCAGTGCCCCAGGCTCCTCCCCCCTTATAAATACCCCTAAAGCAACCTGCTTTCTTTGGGGGCACTAGTGTGGGCTTGACCCAAAACTAGGCTCTGTGTGTCCTCTGACTCATAGAGGGTGGCTCAACCCCCCCTCCCTTCCTACAGGTTGGGATTGACAGCAGCTGAAGCCAATGGCTCCCACTGCTGTCTCTGAGCAAATGAGGAGGGAGAGAGCTGAGAGAGGCTCTGCTCTTATACACAAGGGGAAGGGGAGCTGGGTGGGGGGAGCTGCATGCAGATTGTTTTTTGCCTTTGTACCACCCTCCTAGGTAGGTGCTAGTGACAGAGTATAGTTTTTGGCTCTGTCTGCCTATCAGAGGAGCAGCAGGCCAATCTATATTGCTTTCTGTCTTTCAGAGAGCAGGATGTGTTATTGAGGTCTGCTCAGTGTGCTCAGTATGTGATTCATGGAGTCTAGAGTGTGTTTCACACTGGTCCAACAGGGAGGCATGTTGGACAGTCGGAGGAAACCTGACCAAGGGATACATAGGCTTTGATACAGTCCTGGTGATTGGCAGAGACTGGCTGTCTCAGTGCATTCTGGGATACTGGATAAAAGCCAGAAGCCCATGTGCTGCAGGGTCTTTGGCTGGTGAGCAGAGTCCCGGAGGGAGGGTGGTGGCTGCCTCCTCCTCTGTAGCAGTGGCATGTGGCATCAGGAGGTCATCCTGAGGGGCAGAGGAAAGGAGCTGAACCCAGAGATCCAGGAAAGCTGACTCAGGGGGAGACCCTGGAAAAACAGTATTGTGAGTACAGGGGCCTGACCTGAGGGAGTAGGATAGTTAGTGGACAGGTGTCAGTGGTCAAGAAAGAGGATACTAGGAGAGTGTCCTGAAGATATCTGTAGTTCATCAAGTCAACTGGAATGAGACTTAATTCTAAATCCACCTAAGTAGCAAGGTGGGTCAGCAGCCTGGCTGTATCAACAGATAGATGTCCTCCAAACTTTGTGCATAGTCAATCTGGAATATCACCCTAATTCCTTCTCCCATCCCTAATTTATAAAATAAAAACAAAACAACAACATACCCCTGGATTAATTATTGACTGAGCCAAGAAGTAAAGTTGTGAACTGTGAATGTCAAGGTTGTTAGCGGTAACCCAGGGGGACCCAAAAGTGTGAAAATCCAGCAGTCTTTAAGGGGGCAGTGCTACACCCTGGCTCAGAGAATGCATTAAAGTGATTGTAAAGGCACAAGGTTTTTTTTTTTACCTTCATGCAGTCTATGTTCCAGTGGTTCTGCTGATCTAGTGTCTGCTGCCCAGCCTGATGATCCAGTGCCTGCTGATTCGATGCCTGCTGTCCAGCCTGATGATTCCGTGCCCAAATTCCAGCCCGCCTCTGATGATCCCCTGACCAATGATCAGCCTAATATTAACCACTTCCCTACCACTGGACGTTATATGACGTCCTGGGCTTAAGGTGGGGATATCTGAATGATGCCTGCAGCTGCAGTCTAATAGAAGTACAACAAAAAAATCCACTATATTAATTATTCAATAAACAGTCAGTCACAGATATTTCAGAGGGATGGATGGATCGTTTCTGCTTGTATACTGTAAAAGAATAATGGGACAAGGGAGCACCATCAAGTATAGTTTTTTTATTAACCACTTGCTGACCGCCCTATAGTTGTTTTACTGCTACAGGACCGCAGCTCTGCACAGAATCACCTATACATACATGATCCTGCACTTCCACCTGCAGGGGCACGTGCGCACCGCCGACGTGCTACTTCTACTGTGATTCTTCACAGCAGAAGCCGATCTGCGGGTGTCAGGCACTAGATGTCCTCCAGCATCTGCCAATTACCAGTAAACAACACTGAACAACACTGAACAGGGATCTGCCTATGTAATCAAGCATAGGCATGCGCAGGGGGTGTGCCAGGTGTGCCTGGGCACACCCTAATCACTACGCTGCAGGATGGAGAGTGGGGAAAGGGGCTAGTAAATATGTAATTCACTGGTGCCTTCCTTTTCCAAATGAACATTGTGAACACAACTAGGTTTACTATGCTTCAGTTTGTGAATGAACAGGAAGCCGCTCAGCACAGAGCACTTGACATTTATTCACTGTCCAATACAGCTGAGGCTGCAGAGAAAAGCATGTGTGTTTGAGCTTTGGGGTGCACACCCTAATGCAAAAGTAGGGACTAGAATTAATCTCTTTCCCTAGTGAAAGCAGCACATACAGCACACATGGTTAGGAACACAGTTAAAACTTTAATCACGCTAGATGTTTAACCCCTTCCCAGACAGTGTCATTAGTACAGTGACAGTGCATATTGTTAGCACTGATTACTGTATTAGTGTCACTGGTTCCCGCAAAGTGTCAGTTAGTGTCCGATTGACCACCGCAAGACCGCAGCTTCACTATAAGTCATTAATCGCTACCATTACTAGTATAAAAATAATAATAAATAAAAAATCTATAAATACACTATATTACCAAAAGTATTGGGACGCCTGCCTTTACACACACATGAACTTTAATGGCATCCCAGTCTTAGTCTGTAGGGTTCAAGATTAGGTTGGCCCATCCTTGCAGCTATAAAAAGCTTTGCCTCTTCTGGGAAGACTGTCCACAAGGTTTAGAAGTGTGTCTATGGGAAGCCCAACCCCTGAAAAACAACACCACACCATAATGCCCCTCCCTCCCAAATGATTTGTACCAGTGCACAAAGCAAGTTCCATAGAGACATGGATGAGCGAGTTTGGGATGGAGGAACTTGACAGGTCTGCACAGTCCTGACCTTAACCCGATAGAACACCTTTGGGATGAATTAGAGGGGATACTGCGAGCCAGGCTTTCTCGTCCACATCAGTGCCTGATGTGACCGAGATGTCAAATAGAACCGATGGAAGCTTGCAGAGTTTGCCAGGGAAGCTGCTGGATAGAACCGATGGAAGTTTGCAGAGTTTGCCAGGGAACCTGCCAAATAGAACCCTATGGAAGTTGCAGAGTTTGCCAGGGAAGCTGCTGGATAGAACCGATGGAAGTTTGCAGAGTTCGCCAGGGAAGCTGCCAAATAGAACCGATGGAAGCTTGCAGAGTTTGCCAGGGAAGTGTTGCCAGGCAATACAGAGTCTATAGAAGGAAGCGGCTGGGCGCATGGACGCCAGTGAAACCAGTTTGGAGCGCTTGAAGCATGGCGCCCCCTTGTCCCATTATTAGGTTACTATGTACAGCACAGTGTTGATATCACTGCTACTTTGACAAGGGAATATCTGGGTTTGCAAAGAGGTGGATTTATATCCTTTGTGGCTACTGAGGTTTTGCCTCCAAAGTTCAGATTTAAGAATTATTTTTTTTTCTTGAGGTTCTAGAGTTATCCTTTAAAAGCTGATGCTAGCATGTGCTATGTGCACACAATGCACTGTTTTGGAGGCTTGAACCTCTCGGTGACACCTAACCTAGCACCATAATTTTTACTTAACCCCAAATGACTTCACTAAACCAAGTAAATTAAACACACTGAGATTTGGGATGCACGGAGCTTTAAATAAACTAAAATTTTGCCACATCAGGACTTATTTTATGCACCTCACCAGGATACCGCCGGTAGGCACGGATGTCATAAATAAAAAGCCAACTTTCCTCAACTCTACAGTAAATGCTTTTGTGCTGCAGTTAAAAGTTGATAGCAATCCTCCTAATAAAGGGAACACAATGCGGAAATTAAAGCAGACAAGCCTCTGAATCCCTGAAGTCTTCTATCATTTTACAGCTGGGCTTGTGCAGTGCGGGAACACCGGGTCTGAGTGATAAAATTGCAAGGCAGATGGCAAAACAAGTTTTGTTTAAGGCCTTTGAGTTGTGCTGTCAGAAGATGATATGAGTACCGGAACTGCGGAGGAAGTGCAAAATTCCAGGATATATTATTTCCATCTAAACTGGCCACTAATACGCCATCAGCAATGTTCCAGAAAAAAACATTTTTCTCTTAATAAAAAAAAATTACTTTAAACATTGTGGACCTTTGGCGTATTGTACACCCCCCCAAAAACGCATTGGAACACAAAGGGCGTGTATTGTATGTCCTTTCCTTCTTCCCTGCTGCAGCTCCACCTCTTGCATTTTCCAGCAATTCCCGACTGGCAAAATGGTAGCCAGGAGTTGCTGTATAAGGGTAAGTTCACACTAGTCCAGGCTCTGAAAGTGATCCACAGTTCGCAGCCACGAGTAGACTTTTAGGAGATGATCCTGCCATGTCCAGAAGGCCTGTCTTTTTGCCAATTGGCAACTTACAATAGGACTAATGCACCGCAACCGTGAGAAAAACATTTGTGTTGCGGTTGTGGTGTGGCCCTAGTGACCTGAATGGCCAAGTTTGTCAGGCAGTGCTACCTGTCAACTTGACACGCTGCAATAAATTTGCTTTGGCATGGGGGGGGGGGGGAGTGGCGTCCGAGCTTCAAGATAGAAGCTTAATCAGTGAGCTCCGCCAGACTGCCAGGGAAAACACAACCATAGGACCCCTTCCACCTCTCTCACGGCGGGAGACTCAAGTGACGTCCAGACATGAGACAAAAGAAACCGCTGGTACAGCCCCACAAGCTGGCAGGTTTCTTCCTGTCAGTACCACAGAGACCACAACAAAACGGCGGCGGAGCTTGAGCCTCACCGGGAGAACGAACGGACCGCTGTCTCACCTCACAGCCCTGTTGTACAACAGCCCACAAATACACAGGACATCCCGGGCAGTGGATCCTCCTCTGTAGCCTCGACTCCTACCACCAGGAGCCCTGTAATATCCAAACAGCTCACAGAATCGCCAGGAGGAAGAGCCTGGACACAGGATGTGGAGGTAAGTGGGCTGCAGGCTATACAGAGGCCTACTGCATCAAATGCACCAGATCCCATAGCAGGATTCTCTACATCTGGCCAGCCTGTATCCAATACTGTCCTAAAGAACATGGTAATGTCACTCAGGTCGTCCTTACACAATGACATAATTTCCACAGTTAGGAAATGTCAAGAGGAGGTTCAGATGTTGGGAGAAAGAATTGACCATGTAGAACAGGCCATGGGAGAATATTCAACCTCCTATAACACCTTGGTGGATGCACACAGGGCATACAGTGATGAAATGTTATGGATGAAGGATAAAATAGCCGATTTGGGGGATAGATCAAGGAGAAACAGATTAAATATTAGAGGAATACTGGAAACGGTTAACTTTACACAACTCCCCCAATATGTGCAAGAAATTTTCTCAACCTTGGCACCTACTCTGTTGGCCCTAGAAATCACAGTTGACAGGATACACAGAGTCCCCAAACCGTCTTTCCTGGCAGATGAAGTGCTCAAAGGCGTCCTGGTAAAGTTACACTTCTATCATGCAAAGGAAATTATACTGGACACGTTCCGCAAACTTGACCAACGTCTGGCCCCCTATGCCTCCTTGCAGCTTCTACCTGATCTCTCCAGACACACTCTCCATTGGCTACCATTACCAAGGCCCTACTTAACCACCGTAGTCCACACGAATGGAAATATCCGGCTTATCTGTCCATCACACATAATGGAGCTACTATTTCCTTGTCATCTTTGGAAGAAGGGTTTTCCGCTCTTTGCCAATGGGGCATCATCCTCAACTCAAACCCGAACTCCACTCAACTAGAGAGGGCTCAGCACACACAAGGAGAATGGCAGGTAGTGTACCACAAACGATCTTAGCAGAATAAAAAATGCAATGGAGGCTCCTAAACAGATGGTATCTGCACAACCATATAATTTTTCCCCAGATAAGGTCATCATTACCCCTCAGTTCATCAGAACATTGCGCAATGTTCACAAATCCCTCTGTGGATTCTCTTTTTACCAGTTTAAGACATCTTAAGCTCTCTTTTTTCGAAGTATATCATGACTGCAATCAACCTGACTGTGCCTTCATACACTACTGAAATCTGTCCTCTTCCCCACTGAGAAGAATTAACTGGGATCTACACCCTTCTTGACTTCCCTCTGCACTCACATCACTTAACTACTCACCATGACCAATAACTGTTTATCCCTCAGGACCTGAGGAAGGAGGCTCAGCCTCCGAAACGCGTTGTCCGTAGCAACAGCAGAGGCAGTGCACCCTTGTCTTGAATCCCCCACCTCGCAGCTCCGTACAACTTGTGGCTCCGGCTTTGGCTGAGGCTCTCCTGAGGCGCCGTAGATCATGTCGGTATAGTGCGCAGGCGCACCAGAACCGGCAGCCGGTGACTAGGCAACACAGGAAGTGAAGGAGAGCGGTGATACAGCAGCGGCAGCCGCGGATGAGGAGACCGCAGAGTCACCATCTGGAGGGACGGGAGGAGCGAGTAGCTCCTGTTGGAATGCTGTAAAGCGATTGCTTTAAAGAAAAAGTGTGAGTGCAATTCCAATGTACTGTGTTATTGTCCTTTATTAAAGCTTTATTGCCCGAGGTTGCGTGCGCTTTTCTTTACAGATTAGAATTCCTCTCCTGTGTGCCTGAGAAAAAAAACTAGGGGTGTGCTCTTAGCCATAAGAAACACAATAGCTTTCCAGCTTAAACACTCACACGAAGAAAAAAAATAAAAATGTGTGGTTCAGAAAATTCATGTTAAACCCTTCAGGTCTGATACACATTTTAAGGGGGGCTCTGGGCAAAAAAAAAATGCAGGAAGTCCCCTCAAAATATCAATATCAGACCCCTTATTCAAGCATGCAGCCTACTGTACCCAGCCACATGCCCTCAACAAGGGCCTCTTCCCCAAAACCCTTACCTAGTGGTTGTGGGGGTCTTGGGGTGAGCAGCTTACTGAAATCTGGTAGCTTCCTTTGATAATAACCAGGGGGCCCAAATACCATGACCCTGCCTGCTCATTCACAAAAAAAAAAGTTGGATACCCAATTGTTTGACAAGTCCTTTATTAAAAAAATAAAAATCCCCAAGGACCCTCATTGCAAATCCATAGTCAACCACAATACCTGCTAGCTAGCAGAAAAAAAACTAGTGACCTTGTGCACCTGATTGATCCTGACACTAGCCAAATCATGGGCTCCCCAAGCTGTCAGCAAAATAAGTGAAGAGGTGGGGATAGTGGTTACATCATTGACCAAATATGTGCAGGGTTTTGTGGGTGCCTTACCTGTGGAATCCCTGTGGAAGTTGATAATCCCTGTTGTAGGCACCACTACTATGGTGGCCTCCACTGTGACCACTGAACAAATGAAAATTATATTTACAATACCTATAGGTACTGTAAATATCTCCTAACCTGCACCGTTTAGGAGATATTTACTTTTAATGCAGCGTATGACGTCATCGGCACATGTGCTCTGAACGAGTTCCTTTAGAGCCCTGTGCTGTGAACGGCGGCTCCCATGCGCGTGCGCGGGAGTGATGTCATCGCGCCTCCGGCCAATTAGATGGCTGGGGGATGCGAAAAAGGAAGCAGGACGGCCAAACATGTCAGCTGTCCTGTCGCTGAGCGAGCGGCACTGCGGGGGCTTCCTTCTAAGGTAAGTATTTCATAATGAGCTATTATGCGATGCATACTAGTTCATTATGCCTTTGTCTTACAGGGTTTTTTTTTCTTTTTTTTTGGGGGGGGGGGTTTACTTCCTCTTTTAGGAACAATTTTCAATATCTCAATGTTTACAAAGCATTCAATGATTGGACAAGATGGATCAGTGAAAACTTTGCATTCATCAAGAAAATGGAAAGTGCTCTCCGAACCGCACCGTGCCGAGCGGGTGACCTCCTTTGCAGGGCAGGAGCTCAGAATGGGACCCAGAAGCTAGCTGCAATTACTGTAGTAGTGGTGCCCTACTACGGTGATTTCTATTCTAGGGCAGTGGTTGTCAATATATGAGCTACAGGGGGACTCAAATGCGTCCATAACATCAAGGGCAGCACCTAATGTTCATTATTTGTAATGCTTGAGAGGACTGCCAGAAACTGCAGACCTTATAAAGGAAACGAGGGTCAGAGAGTGTGGATAGGATGCATATTTAGCTGGAGATATGCTGCAGAAGACAATATGAAACTAGGAACATGTTACATGAGGCTAGTAGAGATCAATGCTTTTATCGTAATCAATGTTCCCACTACAGACTGGCCACAGGTTGGGCACTAGGGTTCCAGAGAGATCCCACAGGTATGGCACATACATACTTACAATGGTCCAAGGTTGACCAATGCCACTATGTAAAAATTTCAAAACCTGGAGTTCAGCCTTAACATAGTCTCAGCACAGCATCATTCCCTTACACCCCAAGGATAAACTGTAAATCTGAAACAGTGCTCCTTAGGAGGATTGCATTAGATACAGTTGATGGAGCCGTTTATGAGGGTACTGCTATGGTAACATACTTGGCAAATAAAAGGTTCTCTTTGAATTCTGCTATTTGATGAGCTATACAGCTCAACACACCTTTTTTATACTGCTTTTTTTTTTTTTCTTCATACATTGGAGACTTTTCCCAACAATTTTAGATGCTATAAATGCATTTATTTTGGCTATGTGAATCTAAAAGTGTGCATAAAATACCGTCCCGATGAAATATACTCACACAAAATACATACAGCTTTGCCACCTTGAAAATGTATTCAGGATTTCAGGGGATTTCGATTCAACATTGACTTTAAAAAGCGTGCGTACTTGAGAGTTTGTGCATTATTAAAGTTATCCATTTGTAGCTCTATCTACAGCCAGTAACTTTGAAGAGGAAGGAAGCTCTATAACATTTCTATGACCCATTTTGGACAGTTTCATTATCTTGGCAGATCAGGAGCCTGTTTTCTCTCGTTCTCTACAGTGCCCGAATTTTAAAGCCCACCTACTTGGAGGATATGTGTTTTTAAGAGCTATCTGTTTAAGCTAAAATCCAGGCTAAACACTAAGCTGATCTACACGTTCTTGAAGAAGGAAGGGTTCAGGCCTCTGACATGCACAAAAGGCTACAGAATGACACCACTGACAAGAACAATTGGTGACCTCTCATTGGTAACTAATGTCAATAGTGGTGTCTCTGTAAACATTCTTGAGTCTTCTATGGATGTCAGACAGCCTGAGCCTCTCCTTCTTCAAGAACTAAATGATTTCACGTTGATTGCTTCTGCATGGAGAGAGGAAAGAGAGGAAAGAAAGAAAGAAAGAAAGAAAGAAAGAAAGAAAGAAAGAAAGAAAGAAAGAAAGAAAGAAAGAAAGAAAGAGAAAGAAAGAAAGAAAGAAAGAAAGAAAGAAAGAAAGAAAGAAAGAAAGAAAGAAAGAAAGAAAGAAAGAAAGAAAGAAAGAAAGAAAGAAAGAGAGAGAGAAAGAAAAAGAAAGAAAGAAAGAAAGAAAGAAAGAAAGAAAGAAAGAAAGAAAGAAAGAAAGAAAGAAAGAAAGAAAGAAAGAAAGAAAGAAAGAAAGAAGAAAAAGGAAGAAGAATATAAAAAGAATAAGGAAGAAAGGAGAAGAAAGAAAGAAAAAAAAAGAGGAGAAAAAGGAAGGAGAAGAAAGAAGAAGAAGGAAAGAAGAAGAAAGAAAAAATAAAAATAAAAAAGGAGAAATAAAAAAAAGAAAGAAGGAAAAGAAAGAAGAAGAAGGAAGAAAGAAAAAGGAAACTTAAGAAGAAAGAGAAGAAAGAAAAAAGAAGAAGAAGGGAAAAAAAAAGAAGAAGAAAGGAGAAGGAAGAAGAATATGGGAGACAGAAAAAAGGGAAAGAAAAGAAGCGAAAGAAAGAAAGAAAGAAAGAAAGAAAGAAAGAAAGAAAGAAAGAAAGAAAGAAAGAAAGAAAGAAAGAAGAAATAGAAAGAACAAGAAAGAAGAAAAAGGAAGAAGAAGATAAAAAGAATAAGGAAGAAAGAAGAAGAAAGAAAGAAAAAAAAAAGAGGAGAAAAAGGAAGGAGAAGAAAGAAGAAGAAGGAAAGAAGAAGAAAGAAAAAACGAAAAAGAAAAAAGGAGAAATAAAAAAAGAAAGAAGGAAAAAAAAGAAGAAGAAGGAAGAAAGAAAAAAAAGGAAACTTAAGAAGAAAGAAAAAAGAAGGGAAAAAAGAAGAAGAAAGAAGGAGAAGGAAGAAGAAGCAGAAAAAGAAAGAAGAATATGGGAGACAGAAAAAAAGGAAAGAAAAGAAGCAAAAGAAAGAAAGAAGGAAAGAGAGAGAGAGGGAGAAAGAAAGAAAGACGACAATGAAATAAGAAAGAAGGAGAAGAAAGAAGAAGAAAAAGCAAAGGAGCTGAAAAACGAGAAAGAAGAGAAAAAAGATGATAAGAAGAGAAAGAAAGAAGAAAAAGAAAAATTTACCAACATGTGGAATTTGAACAACATTCCTTGTGACAGCAATAAAAGTGATAAAAAAAAATGAAAGCAACAGTGTAAAAAATAGAAAAACAAAATAAATGAATATTTAAAAAAAAAAAAAAATGTAAAGTGTCCCAGTCCCCTTGTACTAGCGCAAAGGTGAACATGCGCGTGGGTCCCCCACGCACAGAAACGGCGATCATCCCACACATGTGAGGTATCACCACGAACGTCAGATCATAGGCAGTAGTTCTAGCACTAGACCTCCTCTATAAAATCTAAAGTGGTAACCTGTAAAGGTTTTTAAAGCATCGCCTATGGATAGTAAAATTTAAGTCGTTTGTCACCGTTGCCACGGGTATGCGCAGTTTTAAAGTGTGATATGTTTAGTATCTATTTACTCGATGTAAAATCATCTTTTAAATTGTACATAAAAATTGGTTATGTATTGTGTTTTTTTGGCATTAAGATTCAAAAAAGTGCATTTTTTTCCCAAAAATTGCGTTTGAAAAACCGCTGCGCAAATACCATGTGATATAAAAATTTAAAAAACCCACAATTTATTTTCTAGGGCCTCTGCTTTAAAAACAAATATATTGTTTGGGGGTTATAAGTAATAAAAAAAAAAAATAAAAAAAATTATTGTTACATGTAAACAAAAAGTGTCAGAAAAGGCCTGGTCTTCAAATGGATAATATATTTACAGGGCCAATGGAACCAACATTTTCCTCTTCTCTTACCCTGCTGTCCAGCTACAGGTCCCAATCTGCCATGTTCCTTGTAATCCAAGAGACGGCTGCCCTTCAGAGGTTTCTTATTGTCTGCTAGAGTTTGACAGGGAGCCAGCCCAAGCAGCCACAACCCTCATAAATGGGGAGTCTTTTTCACTCCTGAAACACATTGGCTCTAGTCTGCTATTAATCAATGTTATCAATAAATTACATTGGATTCTTGGACGTTTGTTTGGTGCTTTCAATGAATTGTAAGCCCTGGTTCACACTAGGGCGACCTGTGAGGCGACCTGGTCGCCTCACAGGTCGCCTCCCATAGGGAAGCTACGGACCCGTTCTAATAGGAGCGACACAAGTCGCTCCGACCTAGAAAAAGGGTCTGGAGCTTCTTTGGGGCGACCAGGAGGCGACCGCCATAGACTTCAATGTTATGAAGTCTGTGGCGGCCGCTCCGAGGTCGCGGCGCGCTGCTCGCACCGCGATCTCGGAGGTCGCCCCTGAAAGTAGCGTCGCGCCAGTGTGAACCGGCGCTAAGTGTCTGGATCCTCCTTGTATACAGTTGGGAAAATAATTTTTTGATCCCCTCCAGATTTTGTAACTTTGTCCACTTAGAAGGAAATAAACGGTCTATAATTTTTATCATAGGTGTATTTTAAATGATAGAGACAATATCAACCAAAAATCCAGAAAAAAACACATGATACAAATGTTATAAATTGAGTTGCAATTCAGTAAGTAAAATAAGTATTTTTGTTCGCCAAGCAAAACATGACTTAGTACTTGGTGGAGAAACCCTTGTTGGCAAGCACAGAGGTAAGACGTTTCTTGTAGTTGATTATAAGGTTTGCACACATCTCAGGTAGGATTTTGGTCCATTCTTCTATACAGATCTTCTCTAAATTCTTAAGGTTTCTTGGCTGCCGCTTGGCAACTTAATGTTTCATCTCCATCCATACATTTTCTATGGGATTAAGGTCTGGAGGCTGGCTAGGCAACACCTTAATGTGCTTCTTCTTGAGCCACTCCTTAGTTGCTTAGGCGATATGTTTTGGGTCATTGTCATGCTGGAAGACCAATCTATGACCCTTCAGTGTTCTGGCTGAGGGAAGAATGTTCTCATCCAAGATTTTACAATACATAGCTCCATTCATTGGCCCCTCAATGTGGCAAACTTGGCCTGTACCTTTAGCAGAGAAACAGCCCCAAAGCATAATGTTTCCACCTGCATGCTTGAGTGTACGGATGTTGTTCTTAGGGTCATAGTCAGCATTTTTCCTTCTCCAAACACAGTGAGTCGAGTTAATGCCAAAGAGCTCAATTTTGGTCTCATCTGACCACAGCACTTTCTCCCAATCCTTCTCGGAATCATTTAGATGTTCATTGGCAAACTTCAGACTAGCCTGTACATGTGCATTCTTGAGGAAGGGGGATTTGCGGGCACTGTAGGATTTCAATCCATGTATTGTGTTACCAATGGTTTGCTTGCTGACTGTGGTCCCAACTGCCTTGAGATCATTCACAAGCTCCTCCTATATATTTCTGGGCTGATACCTCACTTTTCTCATGATCATCCATAAACCATGAGACAAAATCCAGACCGAGGGCAATTAATAGTTATTTTGTATTTCTTCCACAATTGTCTCCTTTTACCAAGCTTCTTGCTGATGGTCTTGTGGCTTTGTGCAGGTCTACAATCTTGCCCCTGAAGTCCCTTGACAGCTCTTAGGTCTTGCCCATGATGGTGGGTTTGAATGGGGAAAAAAAGATTATTTTATACACATAAAGAGTTGTCTTTAGTAGCACCTTCTTTAATTGACAGGACGAATCTGTGTACCACATGAGCACATACTGTAGCCAGTCTGTTGGAGCCAAAATTATTGTTGCTTGATAGGGGATTAAATACTTCTTTTACTCACTGAACGGCAACTCGATTTATAACATTTGTATCATGTGTTTTTTCTTGATTTTTGGTTGATATTCTGTCTCTATCATTTACAATACACCTATGATAAAAGACCTTTTATTTATTTGCAAGTGGGCAAACTTCACAATCTAAACCAAGTGACTCAAAGAGGAAGGTCACGTGACCGCACCTAGGTGAAAATTATATAAATTATATATTAACTTAATAAAAGTGTTTCTGAGCTGCTAGTCTTAAAACAACATGTGTTGGTGAAAATTAAAAACAGCTTTAAAGCAGTGATCCCTGATGACGTCACACGTAGGCTGACGAAACCGGTCGGGTCCGCGCATTACGCTCACGTCACTTCCGGTTCCTTGGAACGCAGCTGGAACGCAAACCGGCGTGCAATGCTATAAAGCTGTTCCTCTGATTACCTGATGTAAGTGGCTCCTTTTTTTCCTTATTAAACTGAGTATACGTACTATGCCATGAAGTTCCTTTTTTCTTATATATTGATCGGTCTGTGTGGGGTCTGAGAGAGAGGCATTGGAGGAAGAATCTACCAGTTTCCCTAGGTGGACAGATTACCATATGAGCTGGGGAGGCATTCCATCCTATTTGGGACCCTGTATACAGCATACCACTTACCAAGGCTAGACCCCAAGGGGTCATCTGGTAAGTGTGTAGGACATCTGGTGGTGGATTTTCTTTCCTCTTCCTATCTCGCCATAAGGAAGCACCTTTTCCCACAGCACTGAGCACTTTATAAGTCACTGGACTATTTTTTGTTGTTGATACTGCATTTGCAATTTTGCACATAAGGACTGTCCTCATTATATGCACAAGTTGTGAACAAAAGGAAGTATTCCTTTATGAATACATAGCACCTAAAGTCACTGTATTGACTTTTGCTGCTGATATTGCATCTGCATTTTGCACATAAGTACTGTCGCTAATTTATGCATTTATCTAAATTATTTATACATAGAGTTTTATGCACTGTCACTTTTATTATTGCGACACTTGCACTGTGCACTGTCACTTTATTTGAATATTTAAGCCAATAATATTATTTGTGTATACACCTATTTAGGTATTTTTTGACCACCAATTTTGAGCGCTGTCTCTTTTTATTTTGTAAACTTCACAATCTGCAGCGGATCAAATATGTATTTTTACCACTTGTATGGCGGTTGCCTCTTCTTTGTTCCTGCAGCCAGTCTCCTAAAGACACAAAGCCAGAGATATGGCTGACGTGTTCTATGAATGGAGGATAGTAATGTCTCCAGGAACACCCATCATCACATGTCCCAAGGAGACATTACGTTTCCTCTATTCATCCAACAGTATGCAAACTGGCATCCCTGACTTGCAACGGTGCAAAAACTGGCACCACCTCTATTTACAGAACTTCCTGCATTCTGTGAATTAAGAAGTACTGTCTCTTCGGATATGTAATGTCAGTATCCCAGGAGGTAGCAGGAGAAGAGTAATATGTCATTCTCGCATGGGGGAGAAAAGCAGAAGGGGTGGGCCAAAAGCAAAAATGAAAAAAGAAATAAAAGAATAATTAATAAAGACATATTACTTTTTATTTTTTAATGTGGAGGGGCGAGGTTTAGACCAACCTTTTGTCCTCTGATCCCCCCCCCCCCCATTTTTGGCACATTTAAATTTTTTTGAAGGAGCGGATACCTGGTTTGCCTCCTCACTCTTTGCCCCCAGCCTTTCGGGACATATCACAGGTTCCAGAAGGTTGCGGGACCATTCACATGTATGTGGGAAGCCAGATGTGAAGCCGCAAGGAGTCACATTCGGCTTCCCTTATCAAACATTTCAGTGCCAGGGACCTGAAGACCGGCAAAGAATCAGCCCAGGGGAGGACAGCGCTGGATCCTTGGACAGGTAAGTGTTCTTTTATAAAAAAAAAGTCAGCAGCTACAGGATTTATAGCTGCTAACTTTTAATTTTTTCATGCAGCCTGGAAATTCTCTTTAATCTGTCTACAAAATAGATTTCATTACACAGAATAAATTAAATGGCATTGCACTTATCTCATAAAATCAAAAATAGATTCAATACAAGTTTAGATATAAATAATTCCAGCCAAGTTCTCAGGAAATAAAGGCATACTATTCATTTATAAGTTTCAAAGCCATATTTAAAAAATGAAAAAGTCCTTATACAGTATATGTAAAAACAAAATGTGCAGCGCTCCTATGGAACACAAAAAAAAAAACGGTAGATCATCAAACAGAATGTGCTCCACTCATTAAAAGAACTACAACCTAAAAAGTGACCATATAAGAATTTTATTAAATTCTTCCAAAAGTGCATAGCCTTCACATTGAATCTTAAGTGCTCATAAGATAGTACAGTAAATCAATAGGGGAATTTGATCAAACCGGGGCAGACAGAATCAGCTGATCAGTTTCTATATTCAACTTGTTCAGGTAAGCTTTGAAAATGAAAGAGAGAAGTTGATTGGTTCCCATGGACAACTGCTCCAGATGTTAGATGCTCCAGTCTTAGTAAATTCCCCTCAGTGTCCACAACTTAATCTTCAGTGCTCCAAAATTGGTACTTGCATAACTACCTTCATCACCTACAGACTGTGTGCAATAAATATGCTCACCGGGATCAAGACCTCTAGGTTACAGATCATTTCAACTGCACACCATACACTGGTCAATTTAAATCTTCTGCTCCTTTACTGCTCCCAGGTTGTTCTCAACAGATACAGAAGAGATGGTCAGAGAAACCTGGGCGGAGGCTTCCTGGAAGGTTAGCGAAGTCCCTCCATTTTCCCTAGTCCTCTGGAACCTTTCCCTGGTGCTAAGCACTGTTCATGCCAGACAGGTGACCTGTCCCTACTCTAGTCACTTGCAAAATGTGCGCCAAGCCTGGGTCTTAAAAATGCTCTGCCTGACCCAAGATGGCCACCAGAGTCACATGGGGCACCAGCATCCCATTGAATAGCTGCCTCCCTGGGACCCAGGAAACAATAGAGGAATTAGGTTCCTCTTGACTTCCTCCCCCATCTGTAACACCACTGTGGTCAAGTGCCACTTGCAATGGAGGAAAAAGGCTGCACCTGCCTAAAAGATCAACAGGTATTTTCTGTACTTGCTGATAAAGTTCTCAGCCTTAAAAAAGGAAACAAATGCAACCACCACATCTAAGAACTGCTAAGCTGACATCAGGGGAGGACTGGGCCAGGGGGCAGAGGGCCAATTGCCCCCCAGGCCGCTCTGATATCCTGTAAAAAGGCTGCACCGCTTCAGCCACAGACATGCCTAAGGGATTCCTGGTAGAGAGAAGTAAAAGGTCCCCGTCACTGACCTACTGAGTGCCGGATGAAGACAAGGACAGAGCGCAGGCCTCCCCCCCCCCCCAGCATGGATGGTGTAAACTGTTCCATGCCCCACTGGAGACTCTCCTCCCCTGGCCAGTCCCAACCGAGCTGTCCCAGCTCCCCCCAACTGCCCCCTTCTGGCCAGGTTTGGAACCTGGATTCAGCCAGTGAGTAGAGAGTACCTGGAGCAGGGCTTCAGACTAAAATGGGGGTCAGGAGGAGGACGGGAAGAGGGAGAGTAGGAGGGGGGCCAAGTGACTTCACAATGGGCCTGTGGTTTGTACTTGCCCCCTGGGCCAAAAGTTGCCAGTCTGCCCCTGGCTGACATGTATATTACATTTTTGTTCCTGGCTTAGATACCCTTTAACTTCCATTCTTTGCACTGCTTTTGCACTAATAGTATATCATTCCATGCCAATTCCAACCTGCACTTTAATCCCAGCGTCACAAGGGACTGTCCCAAAGTAGCGACAGCTGTTCTGTGTTAAAGAAACTTTTACCCTTGTAGCATTCATTCATGGCCATTTTATATACAGCAGCCTTCGCTTTGGATTTTATTGGACCTTTAAGCAGATGAAGACATGTTCACATCGCATCTAAAATGTATTAGATTGCAACTCAATACGACTCTCGGCCCTTCATGCATTTATTGATTTAGAAGTCTTCAGACAAAAAGCCTTGTTAAACCTCTGCCATTTATTTCTGCTAAGGAAATCAAATCTTTCCTGACACCAGTAATAAACAGTATTGTGGTTGGTGTGCATGAAAGAAGATGCAAGCTTATCAATTTCAGTCTACGTCGTATCCCAGCACCGCATGTCTAGACACAGACAAGGGTGGAAGGGTAAAAATTCCATCAGAGCCTGAAAAATAAAATTGCTCCTCATTGGGATTTCTAATTAATTTTTCAGAGACTATCTATTTTTCTCGCAGGGGTCTTTCATGTATAACTAGTTAAAGTATATGTACGTTGTATGCAGTATGATCCATATATGTTCCTAACCATACAATTTCCTAATCTATACATCTCGAAAGTCTTTAATCCCAATTCCAGGAGTCTGCTAGGGTTATTTGCTTGAGACATTGGATTTACAAACCTTATCCTCTGCTCCTCTGCACTGTTAGATTGGTCCCTGCAGCATCATCTCTCCCATGCTCCATCACCAAGAACATTGCATGACGTGATGATGCCAAGGGACAGTCCACCACTGGAGTATAGGGGAGCATCATCTGCCAGGGAAGTAGTGTAGCACTTCTGGGTCCTGCACCTTCAGCTCCCATACTGGACTATCTTGCTGCCATCACATGGTAACACTGTTCCAAGCAATATGGCGTGGTGGTTATGTGAATATGGTTTCTCCCCACTTGGGTTCTACTTTTTCAGTTTCCATACCCTATCAGCCATTACTCTGCATGTTGACCAAACAATATCATATATATTTTCAGACAAGCCCCTATACATTTACTCCTGATGAGTGGGCAATGACGACCCACGAAACGCGTCGAGTTCAAAAACAAGATGTATCTATATGCATATTGACACTGTTATATTGTTATCTTATGCATCACGCAATGTATTGATGTCTATGTTGGATATTGACTCATGCTGTACTACCCTTGTATGTTGGTTTTACCTAATACTACTCTTATATGTTGGTTTTACCTAATAAATCAGTTATACTGAGCATGAGTGACTATTGTGTCCACCTCAAATTAAAGCAATTGCTTTCCTTTCGTGTATTGAATTGGGATGGAGGTGTACCCAATGGCAGTGCTGGACCATTTTACCCTGTTTTACATAGTAGGTAAGGTTGAATAAAGACAATAGTCCATCCAGTTCAACCTGGGTAGGTGTATGTGTGTCAGTATCGATATGCATTTCCCATATCCCTGTAAGTTGTGTTCACTAAGATGCACCTCCACGAGTCTTTTAAAAATATCAATACTCCCTACTGAGAACGGCAATTGTGAAAGAGAGTTGCACATCCTTATTGAACTGACAGTGAAAATCTCCCTACGCAGCTTAAGGGTAAACCGATTCTCCTCCAATCTCATTATGTGGCCCTGTGTCCTCTTACACTCCCTGAGACTGAAAAGTTTTTTTCCTATGCTGTGATCACCAATGAGGTATTTGTAAATTGCTATCATATCCCCTCTCAAGCGTCTCTTCTTCAGGGAGAATACATTTAGTGCTTGTAGTCGTACTCGGAATTGAAGTCCTCCAGTCCCCTTTTTGTTTTTGTTGCCCTTCTCTGTTCTCTCTCCAGCTTCAGCACATCCTTCCTGAGGACTGGTGACCAGAACTGGACAGAATAGTCCAGATGTGGCAGAACCAGAGTTTCATGAAGTGGCAAGATTATAGTTTTATCTCAGGAGTATATCCCCTTTTTTATGCAAGCTAAAAGTCTGCTGGCTTTAGTAGTTGCAGCAAAACATTGCATGCCATAGCTCAGTCTGTCTTTTACCAGGACTCCCAGATCTTTCTCGTTCCTTGATCCCCCAAACGTTCTCCCCCTAGTGAGTATTTTGAATTTATATTTTTCCAAGTGCATCTCTTTACAATTCTCAAAATTAAACCTCATTTGAAGCGTTTTTTTATGTGTCGTCCGCAAAAACTAAGATTGAGCTATTTATACAAACCTCTATATTATTTTTGAATAAATTAAAGAGAATTGGTCCCAAGACAGAGCTTTGGGATAACCCATTTACCATTCCAGGAAAAGTTTGAGTACACATTATTTATCACCACCCTTTGGACACTCCCCTGTAACCAGTTTTCTATCCAAGAACAAACCCTATGGTCCATTCCTACAGACCTCAGATTGCCTCTCCTCTACTCTACCCTAGATTAAATAAGCAGTTCACTGTTTTAGTGAGGGTGCAATCACACTGCAAGGGTTAAGTTTGAAATTTCCTGGCATTGGGAATTCCTTAGATGGGATCGATGTTCAGCTCCGAGCCTGGATGGATTCCTTTTTCCCCCAAGTTTTCCTGCGGGAATCTGTTCTACACCCAGAGTTCTGGGATCCAAGCCTGGTACGGTTTGCTTTGGACTCTTTTTTTTTTTTCACTTTTTCTTTTTTTTTCTTCTTTTTTTTTCTTTTTTTTTTGTCAACCAGTCACATGCTACTTTATTTCATGCATTCCATGCAGAATGGTAAGCCAATGGTAATCTTTAAATGGACAATTGTCCAGGGTGATACCTTAATTTACATATATTTAAGGCTGCAGTGCAGTATTGCTTTTTGTGACAAGCTAGAGAACATTTCTACATGAACGCATTATGGTTATCACTATTTTGCTTATTTTTGTTATATGCATATAAACGATGATGGCTACTGAAATTGCAATAATGTCCTGGAATATCAAGGGAGTTAAGGACCCCACTAAGAAACGTGCTATGTTTACTAGGGATGATCGAACGGTTCGGGTCGACCATCGGTTCGACCCGAACATTGGATGTTCGATATTCGGCCGAATACCGAACTTTTTGCGGCAAAAGTTCGGTATTCGGCCACCAGAACCGCCCAAAATGCACTGGGACAGGAACTGGGCTTTAAAAGCCCGTGATTGGCCCAGAAACGTCTGCAAAAGCCAATGAGGGGGCAGGAGTCTCCTAGGAACGTGATTGGAGTGACTACGGGGACCAGAGGCCAATCAGGAGTGAATACGCCCCACACTATATAAGATGGCCCCGCCTAACCCCTAGCACAGTTATCCAGAGCCTGTTGAAGAGAGTTGAAGCAGTTCTGTCTGACTCCTGCTTGCTACACTACATTTCCTACATATCGAGTGGTTCTAAAGCTCCATATAGCAGAATTGTATTTAGCTTACAGCCAGTGTAGTTAGATACAGCGATTGTGCTGGTTCTTAGAGTTAAAAAAAAAAAAAAAAAAACTTAAGGGACAGTGTCAGTCTTCTGCTGTATGGAGCTTTCTATTTAGTGGAAAGGGATATCTAGTGTAGTTAGGGAACTTTGTACTACATTAGTTAGATTTGAAAATTTAGTTTCTGTAGGGAAAGTGTGAGGGTTCTGTTTAGTGAGCACGTGGCACAGTGCTGCTCTATCACAGCAGGTATACGTGCTTGCTAGGCAGCAAAATACAGTGACAACTTAACGCCTGTTGTTCAAAGCGTTAGGTGCACTGTACAAAAGCCTTTGCAACTGTGCGTGACACGCAACTGCTGTGCTGTATCCAGCGACAACTGTGGGTCGCATAGCAGTGTGCGTTTTTCACCGCACACAGTTGCCAACGCATCAGTGACAACCTAACGCCTGTTGTTCAAAGCGTTAGGTCCACTGTGCAAAAGGCTTTGCTACTGTGCGTGAACCGCAACTGCTGTGCTGTATCCAGCGACAACTGTGGGTCGCATAGCAGTGTGCGTTTTTCACCGCACACAGTTGCCAACGCATCAGTGACAACTTAACGCCTGTTGTTCAAAGCGTTAGGTGCACTGTACAAAAGCCTTTGCAACTGTGCGTGATACGCAACTGCTGTGCTGTATCCAGCGACAACTGTGGGTCGCATAGCAGTGTGCGTTTTTCACCGCACACAGTTGCCAACGCATCAGTGACAACCTAACGCCTGTTGTTCAAAGCGTTAGGTCCACTGTGCAAAAGGCTTTGCTACTGTGCGTGAACCGCAACTGCTGTGCTGTATCCAGCGACAACTGTGGGTCGCATAGCAGTGTGCGTTTTTCACCGCACACAGTTGCCAACGCATCAGTGACAACTTAACGCCTGTTGTTCAAAGCGTTAGGTGCACTGTACAAAAGCCTTTGCAACTGTGCGTGACACGCAACTGCTGTGCTGTATCCAGCGACAACTGTGGGTCGCATAGCAGTGTGCGTTTTTCACCGCACACAGTTGCCAACGCATCATTGAGAAATATGCCTGGTAGACCAAGAAAAGGCATACGTGGCCCTGCTGCGGAAAGGGGCACAGCTTCTAGGGTGTCTAGAGGCAGGGGTGGACGTGGTGGTCAGTCCTCAGCCAGGCCACCATTTGGATTGTTCTCCGGCAGTGGCCAAGCTATACGTCCACAGTATGTACAGGAGGTGGTGGACTATATGAACAAACCCTCATCATCGGCATCATCTGCAACTACAGTGACCCAGGCAGAGAAAAGTGGTCAGTCTTCTGCAGTTGTCAGAACAAATACAGATGAGTCCATGTCCACCTCATGTCCTCCCTTAGACCCAATTTCAGACATGGCAGAGGAGTCAGCTGAGCTGTTTGACCACAGTGTCGGCCATCTACTCCAGCCTGATGCTCAGTCCTTTATGGAGTCTGATGTTGGGTCTGAGTTTGAGGAGGAGGCAGAGCAAACAAGAGGGGAGAGCAGACGGCCCGCTCCATCTAAGGCCGCACCTGTTGTCTCCCAGGCCAGGCCTGATGCTCAGTCTTTGATAGAATCAGATGTTGGGTCTGAGGTTGAGGAGGAGGCAGAGCAAACAAGAGGGGAGAGCAGACGGCCTACTCCATCTAAGGCCGCACCTGTTGTCTCCCGGGCCATTATACACACCTCATCTTGCTGGGCCTTTTTTGAGACATCCCATGCAGATAAAACAGTTGCGATCTGCAAGATTTGTAAGAAGGGTATAAAACGTGGCAAAAATGTCAACCACCTGGGTACAAGCTGCCTAAACAGGCATTTGACAACCCACCACTCGGCCCGTTGGCAGGAGCATTTAAAGAACCCACAAAAGGGCCAAAGATTGGTCAGTCGGCCTCCTAGTTCTCCTCGCGCTCCTCCTCATGCTCCATCTGCTCCACCTGCTCCACCTGCACATCAGTCTGTTCCTGGCCCTGCTATAGTCACTCGTCACCTGTTGGCAGCCTCCACTGGCAGGGATGATGATATAGCAGGCAGTGTCGCATCTACCTCCAGCACACCACCAGCTGTATCATCTAGACGCCAAATTTCGATTCCACACATGCTGGAACGAAAAAAAATGTATACTCCCCGCCACCCACATGCCCAGCGTCTAAACAGTAGTTTGGCTAAACTACTGGCTCTGCAACTATTACCATTTAACCTGGTAGAGTCTGCTCCCTTCCGTGACTTCGCAAAATGTGCAGTTCCACAGTGGCAGGTGCCAAGTCGGCATTACTTTTCCCGTAAGGCCCTGCCATCCCTATACCAACATGTGGAAGGCAATGTAGTGTCATCCCTGGCCAAGTCAGTCAGCCGTAAGATACACTTGACGGCTGACACTTGGTCAAGCAAACATGGGCAGGGACGGTACATTTCTGTCACTGCTCACTGGGTGACACTGCTTGCCAGTGGAAGGGATTGTAGCCAGGGCTCGGTGCTGCAGCCAGTGTTGCCCCCACGTCTGCAAACAGCTGGTGGTGTCGCTGATCCGGGTAGATCGATCACTTCTACCCCCTCCTGCTCCTCCTCCTCTACCTCCTCCATGCCCTCCTCTGCAGAATGGTCCTTTGAATATGATGAGATACCACGTAAACGTTCAAAGGGCTATTCTATGTCTCAGGCCAAAAGGTGTCACGCAGTGCTGCAGCTTGTGTGTCTAGGGGACAGGCAGCACACTGCCCCTCAGATTCTTGGGGCTCTGCAGGCACAGGCCCAGAGGTGGTTGACACCACGCCAGCTGCAGCCAGGGATGGTGGTTACTGATAATGGGTCAAACCTCCTGGCCGCCCTTCGTCAGGGAAAGTTAACCCATGTGCCATGCCTGGCGCATGTCCTGAATCTCGTGGTACAGCGGTTTTTGAACTCGTACCCGGGAATGCAGGATGTGCTAAGGATGGCAAGAAGGGTGTGCAGTCACTTCAGGCGGTCGTACAGTGCCACTGCACGTTTGGCCGAAGTGCAGCGCGAGTTTCACCTGCCGGTACACCGCCTCATCTGTGACATGCCCACCCGCTGGAACTCCACCTTGGCTATGCTGCAGTGCCTGTACACGCAGGAGAGGGCCCTCAATGAATACCTATGCGAGTACGGCACCAGCACTGGCTCTGCGCGCCTGGGCTTCTTTTCACCACGGCAGTGGCTTTTGATTAAGGATGCATGCGCTGTCCTCTCGCCATTTGAGGAGGCCACAAGGATGGTCAGCCGGGACAGCGCATGCATCAGTGACACCCTACCGGTACTGTTTTTGTTGGAGCACACTCTGCGTGGCATTATGGACAGGGCACTGGAGGCAGAGCAGCAGGAGGAAGAGGAGGACTTCCTTGCCTCTCAAGGCCCCCTTTATCCTGAGAATCCTGACCCCATTATGCCTAGCTCCCAGAGGCCCGAGCAGGATCCAGGGGTGGAAGAGGAGGAGGAGGACGATTCTGCGGGAACTTTTGCAGGGTTTGAGGAGGAGGAGGAGGAAGACATGCGGCAATCTGCAAGGCCTAGTTTGACTCCCTCGGGACACTTTGGAGTAGTACGTGGCTGGGAGGAGGAGGAGCCCGTTGAAGATAATGTCGTTATGAGTGACCCCGAGGAGTCAGCTTCTCAGGCCTTCGCTAATTTGCGACGCATGGGAAACATCATGCTCCAGAGCCTGCGAAAGGACCCCAGAATCAAGGCCATTAAAGAGACTAACCACTATTGGTTGGCCACCCTACTTGACCCCCGGTACAAGTGTAAAGTCTCGGAGCTTTTCCCATCCACCCATAGAGTCCACAGGATCAAATCCCTTGAGGACAGTCTCAAGAGGAATCTGGTGAACATGTTCCCCGACTCCCGTAGGGTGCAGGGGCGGGGACAACCTACCATGGATTCTACTGGTGGTCACGAGAGGAGCGTTGGAGAAGGCGTGCGGTTGACGGATGCCTTTCGGTCTTTTTTTAGTCCTCACCGCCCAGGCCTCTCAGCTGCCACATCGCATCGACACCGTCTGCATCACATGGTGGACGATTACGTGAGGGCACAAAGTGACACAGAGGGCTTTTCATGTGACGAATCCGATCCACTGGCATACTGGGTCTTAAGATTAGACCACTGGCCAGAACTGGCCCAGTATGCCATGGAGTTGTTGGCCTGCCCTGCTTCCAGTGTCCTATCAGAACGGGCATTCAGCGCAGCAGGAGGATTCGTCACAGACCATCGAACTAGACTCTCCACCGACTCAGTCGATCGTTTGACATTCATTAAGATGAATCAGTCGTGGATATCAAGCTTTGATGCACCTGATGCAGACCTTGTAGACTAGGCTATCGTTGTGATGTGGCAGTTGAGCCTCAGTTTAAGCCTGGACCATGGTGCCACCCTCAAACCCTCCTCTCATTCTCATGTCTCTCAACGACAATGTTTGCGCACCTGTTCCACAGGTGCACACCTTTACAATTTTTTGGCCTCCTTCAACACCAGCTCTTTGGGGTTAAGGTGGGGAGGCTATGCTAAAACAAAAACGACAATGTTTGCGCACCTGTTCCACAGGTGCACACCTTTACAATTTTTGGGCCTCCTTCAACACCAGCTCTTTGGGGTTAAGATGGGGAGGCTATGCTAAAACAAAAACGACAATGTTTGCGCACCTGTTCCACAGGTGCACACCTTTACAATTTTTGGGCCTCCTTCAACACCAGCTCTTTGGGGTTAAGGTGGGGAGGCTATGCTAAAACAAAAACGACAATGTTTGCGCACCTGTTCCACAGGTGCACACCTTTACAATTTTTGGGCCTCCTTCAACACCAGCTCTTTGGGGTTAAGGTGGGGAGGCTATGCTAAAACAAAAACGACAATGTTTACGCACCTGTTCCACAGGTGCACACCTTTACAATTTTTGGGCCTCCTTCAACACCAGCTCTTTGGGGTTAAGGTGGGGAGGCTATGCTAAAACAAAAACGACAATGTTTGTGCACCTGTTCCACAGGTGCACACCTTTACAATTTTTGGGCCTCCTTCAACACCAGCTCTTTGGGGTTAAGGTGGGGAGGCTATGCTAAAACAAAAACGACAATGTTTGCGCACCTGTTCCACAGGTGCACACCTTTACAATTTTTGGGCCTCCTTCAACACCAGCTCTTTGGGGTTAAGGTGGGGAGGCTATACTAAAACAAAAACGACAATGTTTGCGCACCTGTTCCACAGGTGCACACCTTTACAATTTTTGGGCCTCCTTCAACGCCAGCTCTTTGGGGTTAAGGTGGGGAGGCTATGCTAAAACAAAAACTACAATGTTTGCGCACCTGTTCCACAGGTGCACACCTTTACAATTTTTGGGCCTCCTTCAACACCAGCTCTTTGGGGTTAAGGTGGGGAGGCTATGCTAAACAAAAACTACCATGTTTGCGAACCTGTTCCACAGGTGCACACCTTTACAATTTTTGGGCCTCCTTCAAAGCCAGCTCTTTGGGGTTATGGTGGGGAGGCTCCGCCAACACCAAAACTACCATGTTTGCGCACCTGTTCCACAGGTGCACACCTTCATAATTTTTACGCCTTCTTCAACACCAGCTCTTTGGGCTTACAGTGGTATGGCTCCGCCAACACCCAAACAACAATTTTTGCGCACCTGTCACACAGATGCATATCATTGTAATTTTTTTCCTTACAAAGGCAATTATTGCTTTCATTACCAGCACTTTCATAGGGATATGGTGTCAAGGCATCGTCCGCACCACCAAATGCCCAATTTTTAAGCATCCTTTACTTCTATTCAAAGTCAAGAGACAACAGTATTCATCCAAAACATCTCTAATCTTGTTCACTCTGCACTACATTGTGGCCCCTACCCCTAACCCTCAATGTATCCGTGCATATATGTCTGTTTCTTGTGAGATTTCAAGTTAAAGTGCACCAAACACCATTTTACATGAAATAAAGTGCAATTACATACATCTTTGGACTTCTTGAAACATTTGGTAATAAAAGCCCCATTGTGGAAATACACCCGTTAATTATATGCACATTTAAAGAGACAACACCTTTTTCCAAAAAAACCTCTAATCTTGTTCCCAGTGCACTGCATTATGTCCCCATCATACACATTGGCTGAGCCGTTGATTAGGAGCAAAAGAAAGGTGCGGTTAAGCAAAAAAGTCATTTTTGAAGGTTTGGTATGCTGTAATTCTGGTTCTGGACATGCTACAGAGCTGAAACTTCACAGGTACACCTTTTAGACCCCCCAGACACTAAATCCAAAGAAATCTCTTTTTTTTTTTTTTTTTTTAATTTTTTCAATAATTGGCTATCTATCAAAAACGACAATTTTTAAGAACTTTTTTTTGTGTGATTAATAGTCCCTGGGGCATGACCCAGAACCCTAGGCACTTTTTAGTGGCATTTATTGGGTTTTAGGGCTTAAAAATGGTGTTTTTTGATTACAGAAGTTCGGGTCCCATTGATTTCAATGGGGTTCTGAAATCCGAACCGAACTTTCGTGAAGTTCGGGTGTTCTGGTCGAACCGAACTTTTCAAAAGTTCGATCATCCCTAATGTTTACTACTTTGTCCCAATATGCCCCATCAATTGTTTGCTTGCAGGAATTGCATTTAACCCAGGATACTGTATACATACTGCAGCATAAAATATTCCCCACACAGTATCACTCAGTGTACTCAGCTTATGCCAGAGACACCAGTATACTGATTTCTCCCAAACTCCAGTTTTCTTGCAAGCAAAGCTTGATTGATCCCCAGGGCAGATTTGCGTTGTTGGTATGTACAATATTCTCCATGCAATGTATTCTGGGTTCAGTGTATATCTCCCCGTCTTTGAGTGGGAAAGAGACTCCAACTACATGGACTTTGGAACTGAAAGGGTTAACCCACCTGCAGGGGAGGCTTGAAAAGAAGCAGAAGGAGTCAGCACCAGTCTGTGTAGTAGAGTGTAGTAGTTCACAGCTGTGAGAAAGTGTGGGCTGTCCGAAGACTAAAGGCCCGTACACACGAGTGGAAATTCGGCCGGGAATTTTAGTCCGACGACCGATCTGCCGATTTTCGGCTTGTTAGTATGATGCTTCCGACAACCGACTCCGCCTTTTCGACCGAAAAAAATCTGGTGTGCAGGCTATAAAATTTTTGTCCGCCGTCAAAACACGGCCGATTTTCGTGCAGTCAGTACAGATTTCGACAGGGAAAAAATCTTATGAGCAAGACTGGGCATGCTCAGAGAAGAAAGAACACAAAGAAAGCAAACCAACACATGACATCACTTCTCAAGTAGAATTTTGTTGGGCGAGAAAATTCTTGTGCAGTCTAGGCACATTCCAAACAACAAAACACCACTCTGGACAAAAGACGGACGACCGGTCGGCCGATAATCGTTGCATGTGTACTAGGCTTTAGACTTGCTGGGCTACTGCTTTTCCTGTACCCTGAAGCAGACAGGAACCCTAAACACTGATGTCGGACTAGTATATTGGCGGTGAGCCACTGTATTATATTCAGTATTACAGAATTAGACTGTTTGCATTTACTTTTTCTGAAGAAAGCTGTTTTATTTTCTTGATTTTGAAAAACAATATAGACTGTTTACTTTTATAAGCAATTGGTTCGTGATCTGGGGACACCCATATTACAATATACAGCATCAAGTCATTTAAACTCCTGGGATATTGATCTGATCAGTTAAGTAGCAGAGGGGTTTGTTAATCAGTTTCAGCTGCTTTGGTATTAATGAAATTAACAACAGGTGCACTAGATGGGCAACAATGAGACAACCCCCAAAACAGGAATGGTTTTACAGGTGGAGGCCACTGAATTTTTTTTCCCTACTCATTTTTCCTGACTGTTTTTCACTAGTTTTGCATTTGACTAGGGTCAGTCTCATTACTGATAGCATGAGGCGAAACCTGGACCCTAGGGAGGTTGCACAGGCAGTCCAACTCCTCCAGGATGGCACATCAATATGTGCCATTGTCAGAAGGCTTTCTGTGTCCCCCCAGCACAGTTTCAAGAGCATGGAGGGGATTCCAGGAGACAGGCAGTTACTCTAGGAGAGCTGGATGGGGCCGTAGAAGATCCTTATCCCATCAGCATGATTGGTATCCTTTGTACAAGGAGAGACAGGATGAGCACTGCCAGAGTCCTACAAAATGACCATCAGCAGGTCACTGGTGTTAATGTCTCTGATCAAACAATCAGAAACAAACTTGATGAGGGTGGCCTGAGGGCCCGACATCCTCTAGCGGGCCCTGTGCTCACTGCCCGGCACCGTGGAGCTCGATTGGAATTTGCCACTGAACACCAGAATTGGCAGGTCTGCCACTGGGGCCATGTGCTTTTCACAGATGAGAGCAAGCACATCCTGAGCACATGTGACAGACCTGAAAGGGTCTGGAGAAGCTGTGGAGAATGTTATGCTACCTGTAAAATCAGTGATGGTCTGGGGAGGCATATTCATGGAGGGACACATAGATCTCTACAGGCTAGACAATGGCACCCTGACTGCCATTAGGAATCGGGATGAAAATCCTTGGGCCCATTGTCAAACCCAATACTGGTGCAGTGCATCCTGGGTTTCTCCTTGTGCACGACAACTCCCGGCCTTATGTGGTGAGAGTATGCAGCCAGTTCCTGGAGAATGAAGGAAATTATACCATTGAATGGCCCCCACACTCTCCTGACCTAAATCCCATAGGACACCACTGGGACATTATGTTTTGGTCCATCCAACACCGCCAGGTTGCAGCTCAGTCTGTTTAGAAGCTCAGTGATGCCCTGGTCCAGATCTAGGAGGAAATATCCCAGGACACCATCCATTGCCTCTTTAGAAGCATACCCCAACGTTGTCAGGCATGCATACAGGCATGTGGGGGCCATACAAACCACTGGGTACCATTTTGAGTTGCTGAAATAAAATTTCAGCAAAATGGACTAACCTGCTGCACCATTTTTTCACTTTGATTTTTCGGGTGTCTTTCTTTGAATTCAGCCTTCTGTAAGGTGATAATTTCATTTCCATCAAATGATGTGGCAACCTTCAGTTCCTAACACATTTCCCAGCCAATATCAGTATAGCTAGCCAACATGATACTTTTCCCCTATTGAGATCTGATGTGTTTTCAAAGTGTTCCTTTCATTTTTTGAGCAGTATATATATATATATATATATATATATATATATATATATATATAGTGCCTTGCGAAAGTATTTGGCCCCCTTGAACTTTTCGACCTTTTGCCACATTTCAGGCTTCAAACATAAAGATATAAAACTGTAATTTTTTGTGAAGAATCAACAACAAGTGGGACACAATCATGAAGCGGAACGAAATTTATTGGATATTTCAAACTTTTTTAACAAATAAAACATTTAAAAATTGGGCGTGCAAAATTATTCAGCCCCCTTAAGTTAATACTTTGTAGAGCCACCTTTTGCTGCGATTACAGCTGTAAGTCACTTGGGGTATGTCTCTATCAGTTTTGCACATCGAGAGACTGAAATTTTTGCCCACTCCTCCTTGCAAAACAGCTCGAGCTCAGTGAGGTTGGATGGAGAGCGTTTGTGAACAGCAGTTTTCAGTTCTTTCCACAGATTCTCGATTGGATTCAGGTCTGGACTTTGACTTGGCCATTCTAACACCTGGATATGTTTATTTGTGAACCATTCCATTGTAGATTTTGCTTTATGTTTTGGATCATTGTCTTGTTGGAAGACAAATCTCCGTCCCAGTCTCAGGTCTTTTGCAGACTCCATCAGGTTTTCTTCCAGAATGGTCCTGTATTTGGCTCCATCCATCTTCCCATTCATTTTAACCATCTTCCCTGTCCCTGCTGAAGAAAAGCAGGCCCAAGCCATGATGCTGTCACCACCATGTTTGACAGTGGGGATGGTGTGTTCAGGGTGATGAGCTGTGTTGCTTTTACGCCAAACATAACGTTTTGCATTGTTGCCAAAAAGTTTGATTTTGGTTTCATCTGACCAGAGCACCTTCTTCCACATGTTTGCTGTGTCTCCCAGGTGGCTTGTGGCAAACTTTAAACGACACTTTTTATGGATATCTTTAAGAAATGGCTTTCTTCTTGCCACTCTTCCATAAAGGGCAGATTTGTGCAGTATACGACTGATTGTTGTCCTATGGACAGAGTCTCCCACCTCAGCTGTAGATCTCTGCAGTTCATCCAGAGTGATCATGGGCCTCTTGGCTGCATCTCTGATCAGTCTTCTCCTTGTATGGGCTGAAAGTTTAGAGGGACGGCCAGGTCTTCGTAGATTTGCAGTGGTCTGATACTCCTTCCATTTCAATATTATCGCTTGCACAGTGCTCCTTGTGATGTTTAAAGCTTGGGAAATCTTTTTGTATCCAAATCCGGCTTTAAACTTCTCCACAACAGTATCTCGGACCTGCCTGGTGTGTTCCTTGTTCTTCATGATGCTCTCTGCGCTTTAAACGGACCTCTGAGACTATCACAGTGCAGGTGCATTTATACGGAGACTTGATTACACACAGGTGGATTCTATTTATCATCATTAGTCATTTAGGTCAACATTGGATCATTCAGAACTTCTCACTGAACTTCTGGAGAGAGTTTGCTGCACTGAAAGTAAAGGGGCTGAATAATTTTGCACGCCCAATTTTTCAGTTTTTTTATTTGTTAGCAAAGTTTGAAATATCCAATAAATTTCGTTCCACTTCATGATTGTGTCCCACTTGTTGTTGATTCTTCACAAAAAATTACAGTTTTATATCTTTATGTTTGAAGCCTGAAATGTGGCAAAAGGTCGCAAAGTTCAAGGGGGCCGAATACTTTTGCAAAGGCACTGTATATATATATATATATATATATATATATATATATATATATATATATATATATATATATATTGTATATATGTTTAGGATAGTGGTGTAGCTTACAGTTATGCTAAGAACATTCAGCTTCATTGCAATGTATCTAGTATATGACACAGATTTTCGATGATGACTGCTTCAGGCGGAGGATATTAGGCTTTATCTCATCCAGGCTCAAAGTGTTATGTCAGAATCTCTGTAAGCCCTGTCCATACGGTGCCAGAATCAGAGGCAATCATAACTGCACACACAGATTTGTAAATGTTCCCTCTGGGTCATCTATCATGGAATGTGATTAGCATCCCTGCTTAAAGTAGATCTAAATCCAAACAGGATGGCATCTAGTTTGCCAAAGCTAGGTGTATCGTAAACAATTGCCATTTAGAAAATATTTTTTTTTCTAGAAGTGCTGGTGATCTTTTTCAGCCTTTCTGACACTTTAATCCTGCATTTACTCACTCCACATATACAATGGATTTAAAAAAGTCTACACACCCCTGTTAAAAGCTCAGGTTTCTGTGATGTAAAAAATGAGACAAATATAAATAATTTCAGAACTTTTTCCACCTTTAATGTGACCTATAAATGGTACAAATCAATTGAAAAACAAACTGGGGGGAGTAAAATTTTAAAAAACTAAAACAATGTGCTTGCATAAGTGTGCACACCCTCTTATAACTGGGAATGTAGCTGTGTTCAGAATTAGGCAATCACATTCAAACTCATGTTAAGTCAGTACATACCTGTCATAATTTAAAGTGCCTCTGATTAACCCCAAATAAAGTTCAGCTGTTCTAGTAGGTCTTTCCTGACTTTTTTTTTGTTGCATCCTACAGCATGAGCCATGGTGTGCAGAGAGCTTCCAAAGCATCAGAGGGGTGTCATTGTTAAAAGCTATCAGTCAGGGGAAGGGTACAAAAGAATTTCCAAGGCATTAGCTATACCATGGAACACAGTAAAGACAGTCATCGTCAAGTGGAGAAAATATGGCACAACAGCGACATTACCAAGAACTGGATGTCCCTCCTAAATTGATGAAAAGACAAGAAGAAAACTGGTTAAGGGAGGCTGCTAAGAGGCCTACAGCAACATTAAAGGAGCTGCAGGGATATCTAAAAAGTACTGGCTGTGTGGTACATGTGACAACAATCTCCCGTAGTCTTAATATGTCTGGGCTGTGGGGTAGAGTGGCAAGACGGAAGCCTTTTCTTACAAAGAAAAACATCCAAGTCCGGTTAAATTTTGCAAAAACAAATCTGAAGTCTCCCAAAAGCATGTGGGAAAATTTGTTATGGTCTGATGAAACCAAGGTTGAACTTTTTGGCCAAATTTACAAAAGATATGTTTGGCGCAAAAACAACACTGCACATCACCA
>NC_138778.1:26807156-26834260 GCF_965119305.1 Pelophylax lessonae
TTGACAAAAAAAAACCCTGGAAGCTAATTGGTTACTATGCAGCGCTGCACAACAGGTTTACAGTTTTTGTAAATTAACCCCTAGGTGTAGTATTTGTTCTTATCAGTTGTCAGGAGGGAGAAAGTTGGTGCCTATTGTTGTATGGGAGGGTCAGTTAGTATTCTTCCTGATATGATAAGGTGGGAATGGTGAAAGAGCCTTTTTCCTCTTGGGTTAAGGTGACCAGATTTTTAAATGAAATCCGGGGAGATATATATTTTTTTTTATTGGCAAATGGTAAACTATTTTATAAGCATATTTCCTCAAATTATATATGCAGTGTATGTGGTATGTGTTTATGGAATGATTTATGATATATACGTTATTTTTCAAGTTTCGTCCATGAGATTAAAAAAAAAAAATACTTCTTAGGAATTTTTTTAGATATGACTATGAAGATAAGATAGAGAAAAAGCAGAGTGCAGAGTTCAGGAGTGTGCTACTTACAGAGAGCAGAGTTCAGGAGTGTGTTACATAAAGAATGTAGGGCTTAGGGGCGAACTACATAAAGAATGTAGGGCTAAGTAGCTCTTAGGAGCATGCTACATAAAGAATGCAGGGCTTAGGAGTGCGCTACATAAAGAATGCAGGGCTCAGGGGTGCGCTACATAAAGAATGTAGGGCTCAGGGGTGTGCTACATAAAGAATGCAGGGCTTAGCTGTGCCCATCTATGCAGCCTGAGCAGTGCCCACTGTGTCAGCTTTAATTTAAATTACCGGGTGCCCGACGTCACACAAGTCCTGTCTCCTGCATCGGCTCCTACCTATGATAGACAGCACATGTCCCGGCATTGGACAAGTATGCTGTCTATCAAAGGAGCCAAACCAGGAGGTGGGACTTTGTGTAACAGAGGACGCCCAGCGATTCAAATTAAAGCTGACACAGTGGGCGATGTTGGCCCGACACCCCCCAGTGTGTGGCACACAGGGCAGGTCGTCCCCCCTTGGTATGCCACTGGCTTCAGCACCCCCCTATCTATCTCAGCACCCACCCTGGATCTGCCCTGCACCTAGTGTTGCCCCTGCAATCCAGGGACAGGCTGGCTCCGGGGACAGTGTCCTCACCCTGGGGACTGTCCCGGGAAACCGGGGACGTCTAGTCACCCTATCTTGGGCTGCTTCTGGTCTGGTGCACCAGGTTTGTTCCTTGTTGAAGGCAAGGCTCTCCCTAAGTTCTAATACCTTTCTGATTTGAAGGGGGCTGCATTTGTCTGGCCTGAGGCTGGGAGGTGCTAGGAGGTCCTGATGATGTGCCCCCTGGGGTAGGTGTCCCAGAGGCCCCAAAAAATGCTTTTGGACTGCACACCATCGGTGTTTCACTGGCACAAAGGCACGCCACTTTTTTTATATTGTCAGTTTTTTTGTCACGAGTACTTGCACAACATGTGTGTTTTTGCACAGAGACAGAAATATCAGATCATTAGGGGGCCTGCTCTGATGTCGGGGGTATGTTCTGTGGCATTCAGGTCTTTTGCCTCTTCCCAACTGGAGGGCTCTCGGTTGGTAAACCATCTCTTTGGGAGAGCCACCAACCAAATACTTTTTAGGTGTGTAGACTAATTTCTCCACTGCAGGTGGTGCTCTCTTGTTAGGGAGAAATTCAAGAGGAACAAGATTTCTCTATTGTTTCCTGGGTCACTGGGGAAGTTATCCTATTGGATGCTGCCACCCCATGTGACTTGAGCTATCTTGGGTCAGGCAGAGCTATTTAAGACCCTGGCTCCCAGGTGTGGCACGCCTTTGGAAGTTGGTAGAGTAGGGATAGGTACCCCATCTGTTAGGGACAGTACTGTTGCTAGGGAAAGGTTCCTGATAAGGAGGAAAAGCGTAGGATTGCAGCTGCTTTGGACATCATCCCGCTTGGGCATGAGACGGTCAAACCGCATTCTACTCTCTTAACAGACGTTGTTAGTCAGGCTGATTCCAGCTCACTTCACATTACTGGAAATCATCAGTGTACCCATTTGGGCAGCCTTCCCACTGAGTTTGTTGTGAACTTTTGCTGTACGATTTCAATAGAAGTTTTCCAGTGCAGCTAACTGTGCGAATTATTGCTGCCGCACCACGCTGCACACCACCTACAACTTGTTAAACCATCTTGACTGGTCCCTAAGCAGTAGGGTCCACCTGGCTTCGGCCTTTGTAGACCATGGTGTAGCTTGCCTCAGTTAGGAGCCTTGTGTCCTGGGAGGTTCAGTGTTATAGGCCCTTCCTCTTCGGAGGTTTGGCCATTCTGTACCCTCATTTGTACCCTGCATTTCTTTTTTTTTGTCTGTTGTGAGTACACAATACACTGTTTTTGTTCACAGGGGATTGACAAAGCACCGCACCAAGAAGCTTAAAAAAAGCACTGTTGTATCCTGAAATTACATGAAGGTCAGCAGGAGGAAACCAGTGTGAATTGCTGAGGGCCCAGGAGATGGGAAGTGTTGGTCAATGGTGTGGTGACACAAATACCGGAATAGGTGAGTATACACGCCATATATAACCAATTACAAGTAAAATCACCAGAGATAGTTGAACCACGGAATATCCAATTGACTTAGGGGATGAGGAAGTCGTTTTTTTCCTCCTGTTGGATCAAATTGGATCTTGTCCTGTGTGTATTAGGCCTAAAGCCCCGTACACACGCAACGATTATCGGCCGACCGATCGGCCGACTTTTGTCCAGTGTTGTTGTGTTGGTTGGAATGTGCTCTAGACTGCACACAAATTTTCTCGGCCAACAAAAATCTACTTCAGAAGTGATGTCATGTGCTGGTTTACTTTCCGTGTGTTTTTTCATCTCTGAGCATGCCCAGTCTTGCTCATCAGATTTTTGTCTGCCAAAATCTGTACTGATTGACGGAAAATCGGCCGTTGTGGTGACGGCCAACAAAAATTTTATAGCCTGCACACCAGATTTTTTTTAGCCAAAAAGTCGGAGTCGGTTGTTGGAAGCATCATACTAACAAGCCGAAAATCGGCCGATCGGACGTTGGCCGAAAATTCACAGCCAACTATCGATGCGTGTGTACGGGGCATAAGAGATGTATTCATGGGCGTCCGCAAGGGGGGGCAAGTGCCCCACCCCCTGGAAATTTCCTAGCCTTCTCTAGGAGGGGAATCTATGGGGACCCTGCTCTAAAGGGGGATCTATGGGGGACCCTGTCCTGGCCTGCTCTAAAGGGGAATCTTTGGGGACCCTGCTCTAAAAGGGATCTATGGGGGACCCTGGCTTGGCCTGCTCTAAAGAGGAATTTTTGGGGACCCTGTTCTAAAAGGGATCTATGGGGGACCCTGGCCTGGCCTGCTCTAAAGGGGGATCTATGGCGATCCTGGCCTGCTCTAAAGGGGGTCATATTGGCTAAATATATATATATATATATATATATATATATATATATATATATATATATATATTCTTTGCAGGAAGAGACTGGAGTACCTGGTGGTGCAGGAAATCCTGGTAGCATAGGGAATATAGGTGAAAAAGGTAAGACTAAAGAGGGATCTATGGGGACCCTGGCCTGCTCTAAAGGGGATCTATGGGGGACCCTGGTCTGGGCTGCTCTAAAGGGGGATCTATGGGGATCCTGCTCTAAAGGGGATCTATGGGGGACCCTGGCCTGCTCTAAAGGGGAAACTATGGGGGCGTAAAGGGGCGGAGCATGGGTGACCTTAAAATGATGCCCCCCCTGAAAAAAGTTATGCTGACGCCCGTGGATGTATTTATAAATGTTTTCATCCAAGTTTCACACCTTCGCCCAGAACTCAGATTTTCCCAATTTAATCCATTGAGAAAAATGTGTACAGTGTGAATGGGGAAATCAACCACATTATGACCTCTAGTTGGAGCAGAGAAGCATGCTTATTCATATGGTACTCATCTCCATCTAGTGGTTTTAATGCAGTATTTTCCCCATTTACCATGTTTTGAATTGTAGGGAAGGAGGGGAAAGGTCCATTTTAAGTAAAACCTATATCAGAGGGTCACACAGCTGAAGGCTTTTCTGGGTTTTTCAAGAAAAGTAGCAGATAGGCTCCCGGGGGGTTCTCAGAACTTTTATTTATAATAGATTACAATGGCTGACAAGCTTACTTTAATCACTTCTGAAGAGGATATCATGCGCTATGAAAAGTACTTTTTTGATTGCGGTATTGATTGATGCTCTGGTTTCAGCAGGCGAGTGGGAGTGTTCGTGTTTACTGTACAAAGAAAAATATCCACATATCCTCTCTGCTCCCTGACAATGTTAAAGATTGCTCAGTAAGTTGTTTTAACCGACTGAGAAACAATTATAGTGCAATATCTCAGGTAATTTTCCTGCTGGATCAAAATAACCATCATCTGGAATGTAATCTTGGTGAATATTATTGGGACTGAGAAGTTGAGTGTTTTCTACCAATACTGTTCTTGCATTCTTATTGTTCAATACAAGTCTGCATTGCAGCACTAAAACTGAGACATGGGGCTTGATATACTAAAAGAAAATAGGCTGTTCACTTTGTTAAGGGAAGTTGCACTTCCAATGGCCACTGGTCTTTTGTTCAGTGCAAATGGGCAAAACTGCAATATGGCCACTAGATGGGGCTGAGGAATTTACTTATTTTGTATGATATTAACTGCCACAGGGGCTGACTGGCAACTTTCGGCCCAGGGGGCAAGTACAAACCAGAGGCCCATGGTGCAGTGACTCAGCCCCCCCCCCCCTCCCACTCTCCCTCTTCCCAGCCTCCTCCTGATTCCCATTCCAGGCTAAAGCTCTGCTCCAGGTACTCTCTACTCACCAGCCGAATCTGGGTTCCCGACCTGGCCAGCAGGGGCAGTTGGGGGGGGGGGGGGGCTGGGACAGCTCAGTCAAGGCTGCCTGGGAGGAGAAGAGTCTCCAAGTGGGGCATGGAACCGGCCTTACACCATCCATGCTGGGGAGGAGGGCTGCGCTCTGTCCTTGTCTTCATCCCACACTCAGTGGGTCAGCGGTGGGGACTTTTTACTTCTCTTCACCAGGAATCCTTTAGACATATCTGTGGCAGAAGCGGTGCAGCCTTTTTACGGTGGAATCAGAGCGGCTCGGGGGGGCAACTGCCCCCTGGCTCAGTCCTCCCCTGAACTGCCATCTAGTGGGCATAATGCGTTATTTTCCCTTTTCACATTTCTTTTCAGTGATTAACACTCAATTGCCTGAAAGCATTAATTCTATTTGCCCCAATTGCAAGGAACAAACTTACAGGCTTAACCTCTTGCTGAACCGCTCACAGTAAATGTACTACAGGCAAATGGCACAGCCGGTTAGATCGCGGTGTACTTTGTACAGTGTCATTAGTACAATATACAGCTTTATATCTGATCACTGTATTAGTGTCACTAGCAAAATCGGTGTCAGTTAGTTAGTGATCCTTTCAGCCAGTGTCAGTTAGTTCCAGATTGCTTGCCATACTATCATAGTCCCACTATAACGCCCCATTCACATATGCGTTTTGAACCGCATCCAATTTGCATGACATGTGAATTAAGCCGGCTTTCTATGGAGCCTGTTCACATATGTGCGGTGCAGCGGAAGTGCGAATTGACTGTGAATTTAAAAAGAATCCTATGCGTTTTTTGAGCACTGCGGTTCGGCTCATATGCAAATTTCAAGTTCATTGCCTTCCATGGGAACGTATTGGGCATGCTGGGTCGGTGACACCGTAGTGCCACCAGGTAATGGCAGTGGAACTGGCAGATGGCAGTAGCGGGGGTTTTTCTTTTTTTGGGTTGGCGGCGGGCGTCATGATTGACGATGGATCTCCCACAGTATGTGTATTCTTCGCAAATTCCGCATGCGCAGTAGACGCCGAAACCAAGCCTCGTTTTGGTTTCAGTAACCATTTGAACAGCCAATAGGAGGCTGTCCACTAACTATCGCCCTCCACACGTCTTCTTCTCTCTCCACTACTCCACTAGCACTCCCCTGTGACGTAGCAAGTCACATGGGGTAGTGGAGAATTTGTTTCATGGGGGAAGGTCAGAGTCTCACGTGAGCACGGGGCTGACGTCTAGCAGAAGAAATGACGCAGCCCCGCAATAGACCCTGCATTATTCCGGCAAGATCACTATCTTGCTGGAAAATAAGGCTACATTGAGCATGCGCAGGTGACGTCATTAAAAGGAGCGATGTAAATAGAAAAAGAACGGCTGAAGTGACAGGCAGGATAAAAGGTGAGTAATGTAATACGGACATAGCTGATTTATATTATGCAAAGTTGTCAAAATGAGTATACTACCGCTTTAAAGGGGGTTTCATGATTCCAATAAGCCTCCTGCCCGCAGACCCACACAACCACTGGCCGGGGTTGTGGGGAAGAGGCCCTTGTCCCCATCAAAATGGGGACAAGGTCCTCTGGAGTGGAGGGGGCCCCTGCCCCAAAGCACTCCTCCCCTATGTTCAAGGCATGTGGCCTGGATTGGTTCTTGCTTATCCCCACCCCTGTCCTGGCTTTCCAGGCTGCATGTTCAGATAAGGGTCTAGTAGTGATATTGGGGGGGACTCCAAGGCGTTTTTCTTAAAAAAATTTTAGCGTGTGGGTTCCCTTCAAAATCTATAACAGACATAAGGGTCTGGTATGGATTTGGGGGGACCACACGCCTTTTAAAAAAAAAAAAGTTGGCATGGGGTTCCTCTTAAAACCTGTACCAGACCCAAAAGGACCTGGTATGGATTGGGGGGGACCCCTATGCCGTTTTTTTAACCACTTAAGCCCCGGAAGATTTTACCCCCATTCCGACCAGGGGGTATTTTGCGATTCGGCACTGCGTGACTTTAACGGACAATTGTGCGGTCGTGCGACGCTGTACCTAAACAAATTTGGCGTCCTTTTTTTCCCACAAACAGAGCTTTCTTTAGTGGTATTTGATCACCTGTGCGATTTTTTGATCACGCGCTATAAACAAAAAAAGAGCGTCAATTTTGCAAAAATAGCAATATTTTTCACATTTTTTTATATGAAGTTCCCCCCGGCCAATTTGTTTTATGCTACCTATGTTTGGTAAAAAAAATCGCAAAAAGTGTGTTTTGATTGGTTTGCGCAAAAGTTATCGCGTTTACTAACAAAGGGAAAGATTTTTGTCATTTTTGTTGTTTTTTTTTTTTAACGCGTAATGGCGGCAACCTGCGATATCTTTTGCGGTACTGCGACATTGGGGCAGACAGATCGGACCCTTGACTGACATTTTTGACACTTTTGGGGTTACCAGTGACATTTCTACAGTAATCAGTGCTATACATATGCACTGTTACTGTAAAAATACACTGGTAGTGAAGGGGTTAACTTTATTTGGGAGGGAGGGGCTGTGTGTGTCCCTAGGGGCATGCTTTCTACTGTGATTGGCTGTGGCTTGAGCTGTAAGGACACTGATCAACGGATCTACATAGTAGATCCGTGAGATCAGTGTTTTTACACCGAGGAGAATGACAGGTGGCTTGTTTACACAAGCTGCCTGACTTTCTCCCTCTCCCCCGACGATCGCTAAGTGACCGGCGGACATCAGGTCCGCCAGTCACACGCACGGGGGGGTCCGTGACCACGCGGGAGCGGGAGCGCGCCTCCGGGGGTGCGCGCTCGCTCCCTAGACCCTCACAAGCTAGTGACGTAGCCCTACCTTTGCCTGTGAGGGGCTGACTGCCGACGTAGATCGGCGTTAGGCAGTCGGCAAGTGGTTAATGATTTTTTACATTCAACTGTCAGCGGGGAACCCCACTGACAGCTGATGAGTCAACCGCTGCTTAGGAAACTTGCAGTGAAATTGGCAGTGAAAACAAGAGTGGAAATTTGCACTGGACATGTGTGAACCTAGCCTAAGTCACTGATCACTGACGTTTTTTTTTTGTAGCAGAATACATTTTGGGATTAATTTATGAAGAAATTCAATTTTTTTTTTTATTGGATATGATTTATAACTATGGAAGAGCCCTCGGGCCATCATAAAACAAATTTAAAAGATTTCTGAGTTTGAAAAACATTTTTTTTTTTTTTTTTTTTTACAGAATTCTGAGTTTGAAAGTCAGAATTCTTAGATTAAAAGTCAGAATTCTGACTTTGCAAGTCAGAATTCTGAGATTACAAGTTTGGACCATGCTAAAACTTATTAAACACAATTCTGAGATTAAAAGTCAGAATTCTGAGATTAATCTCAGAATTCTGACTTTCAAACTCAGAATTCTGTAAAAAAAAAAAAAAAAAAATTTCAAACTCAGAAATCGTTTACATTTTTTTTCGATGGCCCCAGGGCTCTTCCATACTTCCATACCCATGACCCCATAAAGTGCAGTAAAAAAAAAAAATGTATATAAATGTTCATCCATGTTGACATAGTGTTGCATAGAGCAGTGCGCATGACCGCAACTAGAGTTGCTTGTTCCAATCACAGGAAGTGTGGGTGAAAAGGACAGGTTTGGGAGCTCAAGGACGACATTACAAAGAGATAGAAAAACATAGCAAATGTTTCATGAAAAATAGATTATAGAACTATTAGGTAGTGGATGTGTATGGATTATTTTTATAGAATAAAATAATATTTTTAACATTCTCATGTTACATTTGGACTTATAAAGCCGTATTGCGGTCACAAAGGGATTTAAAGAGCCTGTAAAAAAAAAACAGGCATGTAGCACTTTGGTGCTTTTTTTAATTTAATATTAATCCAATTTTTGTTTTGAGACTCCTCTGACAATTCCAGGAGCCCGCAGCATGAAACACTGCGTTCTAACATGGCCAGCGCTCCAGCAGCTGGAAAGAAAGCCTTGCGTAGGACTGAGCTCAGAAGCACGCCGAGGCTTCCATCTACTCTGCTCAGTACTGACCCTGCATGATCAAGTTGTAAAGAAAAACAGCCACGTGGACGCGGGCAGTCTTGCACAAGGCTTACCTTTCATCTGCCGGAGCCCTGGTGGTTTCAGAGCGGCTGTGATGTCGGAGATTGCTCAAAACAAAAAAAAAAGTATTGATACCAAAGTGCTCCAGTAAGTGCTACATTTACTGCATACACGATATTACCAAAAGTATTAGGATGCCTGCCATTACATGCACATGATATTTAATGGCATCCCAGTCTTAGTCCGTAGGGTTCAACATTGAGTTGGTCCACCCTTTGCAGCTATAACAGCTATAACTCTTCTGGGAAGGCTCTCCACAAGGTTTAGGAGTGTGTCTATGGGAATGTTTGACCATTCTTCCAGAAGAGCATTCGTGAGGTCAGGCACTGATGTTGGAAAGAAGGCCTGGCTTGCAGTCTGCATTCAAATTCATCCCAAAGGTGTTCTATCCGGTTGAGGTCAGGGCTCTGTGCAGGCCAGTCAAGTTCCTCCACCCCAAACTTACTCATCCATGTCTTTATGGACCTTGCTTTGTGCACTGGTGGAACAGGAAGGGGCCATCCCCAAACTGATCCCACAATGTTGGGAGCATGAAATTGTCCAAAATGTATTGGTGTGCTGACTCCTTAAGAGTTCCCCTCACTGGAACTAAGGGGCCAACCCCTAAGAAAAAAAAAAAAAACAACCCCACACCATAATCCCCCCCTTTCACCAAATGATTTGGACCAGTACACAAAGCAACCAATCTTGTGGTGAACCCTCTGTATTCACTCTGGTGAAGTCTTCTCTTGATTGTTGACTTTGACACACATACACCTACCTCCTGGAGAGTGATCTTGATCTGGCCAACTGTTGTGAAGGGTGTTTTCTTCACCAGGGAAAGAATTCTTCGGTCATCCACCACAGTTGTCTTCCAGGTCTTTTGGTGTTGCTGAGCTCACCGGTGCGTTCTTTCTTTTTAAGGATGTTCCAAACAGTTGATTTGGCCACACCTAATATTTTTGCTATCTCTCTGATGGATTTTTTTTTTTTTTCAGCCTAATGATGGCTTGCTTCACTGATAGTGACAGCTCTTTGGATCTCACATTGAGAGTTGACAGCAACAGATTCCAAATGCAAATAGCACACTTAAAATTAACTCTGGACCTTTTTTCTGCTCCTTGTAAATGGGATAATGAGGGAATAACACACACCTGGCCATGGAACAGCTGAGCAGCCAAGTGCCCCATTACTTTTGGTCCCTTAAAAAGTGGGAGGCACATATACAAACTGCTGTATTTCATACACCTTTCACCTGATTTGGATGTAAATACCCTCAAATTAAAGCTAGAAGTCTGCAGTTAAAGTACATCTTGTTTGTTTCATTTCAAATCCATTGTGGTCCATTGAGCCAAAAAGATTCAAATTGTGTTGATGTCCCAATATTTATGGACCTGACTGTATATTAATGGATTTTTTTTTTTTAACTAGTAATGGCGGCGATCAGCAACCTATTGCAGGACTGCGATATTGTGGCAGACAGTCAGACACTAACTGACACTTTTGACTTTTTTTGGGGAACCAGTGACAGTATTACAGTGATTAGTGCTAAAAAATATGCACTGTCACTGTACTAATGGCACTGGCTGGGAAGGGGTTAACATCAGGGGCGATCAAAGGGTTAACTATGTGCCTAGCCACTGTTTGTGCACTGTGTGGGAGATGCTTTTACAAGGGGAAGACATGGATCCTTGTCCCTGCTTTCCAAGAACACAGGATCCATGCCTTCCCTCCTGACGAAACGCAATCTGCCTTGTTTACACAGAGAGGCTGCCATTCTGCATCTGTCCTGGTTGATTGGTGGGTGCCAGTGGACATCAAGTAAACGGTACCCACCGATTGGCTCCTGCTGTGAATAATAACAGCGAGAGCCAAGCCGCAGGTAGCATGCATTCACACTCGCTACCCGGAAGTACAAGATCACATATATATATAAACTTTGTATCTTTTGAGCCCGGGTTCACACTTATGCGATGCGGGAAGGCTGCGAATTCGCAGCCTGTTCCCGCATTGCAAACGCACCCCCGGCAGTTCACACTGCCATATGCGATACGCTGGGGATGTCAATGTAATCTTAACGACACCCCCAGTTTGATCGCATATCGCAGTGCGATCTTGCAGTTCGCACAGGATCGGATCGCACAAGTGTGAACCGCTGTGCGATCCGATCCTGATGCGGCTGCAAAAAAGGGTCCTGTGCGTCTTTGCTGCGGGTGCGGTGCGAATTTAGCCATACAAAGTGTATGGCTAAACTCGCACCGCACAGCCGATCGCATGTAATGAAGGAGCAGTGCGCTCCGACATTACATGCGATCGCCGCAGCCGCATCAGTGTGAACCGGCACTCAAATGTTAAATCCTGGTCTGTAGCTCATCTTCAGTTGTGCCTGTTTGCTTTATATTGGCACTTTACACTCACCGGCCACTTTATTAGGTACACCTTGCTAGTACCGGGATGGACCCAGTTTTGCCTTCAGAACTGCCTTTATTCAATTAATAGATTCAACAAGGTGTTGGAAACATTCCTCAGAGGTTTTGGTCCATAGAGACACAATAGCATCACGCAGTTGCTGCAGATTTGTTGTCTGCACATCCATGATGCGAATCTCCCAGTCCACCACATCCCAAAGGTGCTCTAATGGATGAGATGTGGTGAGTGTGGAGGCCATTGGAGTACAGTGACCTCATTGTCATGGTGAAGAAACCAGTAGCGAGATGATTGGAGCTTTGTGACATGGTGCATTATCCTGCTGGAAGGAGCCATCAGAAGATGGGGACACTGTAGTCATAAAGGGATGGACATGGTCAGCAACAATACTCAGGTAGGCTGTGGCATTTAAATAAGGCTTAGTTGGTACTAAGGGGCCCAAAGTGTGCCAAGAAAATATCCCCCACACCATTACACCACCCCCAGCCTGAACCGTTGATACAAGGCAGGATGGATCCATCCTCTCACAGGTGGGGTGATATCAAATGCACTCCACCTGTGAGAGGAGAGATACAGGAAGCATCGGCTCTGCATGCTTCCTCCAGCACTGCTCCTCACACTCCGATGATCATGTGTCTCAGAGGAGCCAGCATTTCCCACCAGCAGTACCAGCCAGCAGTACCAGCCAGCAGTACCAGCCAGCAGTAACCACCAGCAGTACCAGCCAGCAGTAACCACCAGCAGTACCAGCCAGCAGTACCCACCAGCAGAACCAGCCAGCAGTAACCACCAGCAGTAACCACAAGCAGTAACCACAAACAGTACTCACCAGCAGTACTAGCCAGCAGTACCATCCAGCAGTAACCACCAGCAGTAACCACAAGCAGTACCCACCAGCATTTCCAGCCAGCAGTACCCACCAGCGGTACCTGCCGGCAGTACCAGCCAGCAGTAACCACCAGCAGTACCAGCCAGCAGTACCCACCAGCAAAACCAACCAGCAGTACCAGCCAGTAGTAACCACCAGCAGTATCCACCAACAGTACCAGCCAGCAGTACCCACCAGTGGTACCTGCCGGCAGTACCAGCCAGCAGTACCAGCCAGCAGTAACCACCAGCAGTTCCCACCAGCAGTACCTACCAGCAGTACCAACCAGCAGTACCAGCCAGCAGTACCCCGCCAACAGTACCCACCACCATCAGTACCAGCCTGCAGTAAAGCATAATTGTGTGTATCCCAGCATGTGCAGTGTTTCTGACTCCTACCACCATGACTACTTCAAATCACTGAAGTGGTCATGGTGGTTAGAGTGTTCCTTAAATATCTCTCAGAAGAAGTAAACCTCTGTATACTGATTCCATTTCATTTGATCGTCCTCTAGTTGTGTTACATTGGTGGGGGGAAGGGTGGAGTGCGTCCCTAAAATGAGTTTGCCACCTCCCTGAAATTAGTTTTTGCAGGTTTGGATGTCTGCATATGGCACATGCTGACTAGAGGAATGTCTTATGCTTCATTTGCATGCTGACTTGATACGGCTTGTGAAATTAATATCACACAGAAGACAAACACTGGGTTGTTTATTGATCGGAAGTGCTATTGATTTGAAACCACTAATCTATTAACACGTTTTAAATGATTTTTCCAAAGCTATCAAGCGTTAGCGGATTGAGGCACCTCGGTGAATACACTGACCACACATGATCTATGGCAGGGTCCCACTATATCACATGCTAGGCACAGCAGGGAATATTATTTTACATGGCATTAGGTAAGGTGGAGGAAAGAACACCAGATACAGTTCTGCTTAGCGAAGTGCTGCTGTCAATGAGCGAGGTTTAATAAAGCTTGTTCTGTTGAAGAGAAGCAGAAATGGCTTCATCGATTTAGAAATGGCATTGATTGTCAGCTCTAATCCATTAATGCATTTTTAAGTCTGCAAAATAGTGAAATGAAGGTATGAAATTTGAGATCAATGTTTTTTTTAAAGAGTACCTGTCATTTTTTTTTACAGACCTTAAAGTGGTTATAAAGGCAGAAGGTTTTTTTATCTTAATGGGGAAGTAAAGCTTCCTCTGTAACTTGTACCTATAGGTAAGCCTATGATAAGGCTGACCTATAGGTACTGTAAATATCTCCTAAACTTGCACTGTTAGGAGATATTTACATTGCATGCAACCAGTGACATCATTGGCGCATGAGCTCTGCAGGAACGGCCGCCCGTGCCATTCCTTCAAAGCCCTGTGCAGTGAACGGCAGCTCCTGCGTGCATGCACAGGAGTGACATCATCGCAGCTCCGGCCAATCAGATTGCCAGAGGACACAAACCTGGAAGGAAGACAGCTGAACATGTTGGCGTGTCACCAGTAATCGGGCGGCACAACGGGGGCTTTGTTCTAAGGTAAGTATTTTATAATGAGCTAGTATGCGATGCATAGTATTATTATATTATACAGGATTTATATAGCGCCAACAGTTTGCGCAGCGCTTAACAAAATGATTTAAACTGAATATTTAGTTGGGCTTCCAAAATTCCGTAACACATTTACGGCATACTAGCTCATTATGCCTTTATCTTTCAGGTTTTTTTTTTTTTATTTATTTTTTTTATGAGGTTTACAACCTCCTTAATATATTCTATGCATTAAGATAAAAAGCCTTCTTTGTGTAGCAGCCCCTCTCAGCCCCCCTAATACTTACCTGAGCCCCCTCTCAATCCAGCGATGTCCACGAATGCCTCAGCCGTCTGGGACTCTCCCTCTCGATTGGCTGAGACGCAGCAGCGGCGCCATTGGCTTCCACTGCTGTCAGTCAAACTCGGTTAGCCAATGAGGAGAGGGAGGGGCTGGGCCAAATCGCAGCTCTGTGTCTGAATGGAACTTGGGACATGAGAATGTGAATGGGACTTGGCTTGGGTGCCCCCATAGCAAACCGCTTGCTGTGGGGGCACTCAACAGGAGAGAGGTGCCAGGAGCTCCAGCCAGGCACTTGAGAAGAGAAGGATCTGGGCTGTTCTCTGCAAAACCAATGAAGCAGAGGAGGTAAGTATAACATGTTTGTTATTTTAATAGAAAAAATTAGACTTTACAATCAGTTTAAAGGCCAATAGTCTAATCAGCTAAGATTATTATTAGCTATGATTAAGCACTAAATGTAAATAAATAAATAGTGGGAGCTCTCGCGCTCAAAAGCAATATTACTCCAAAAATAATATCGATATCAATATATAATATGGAATCAATATATGAGCAAACATGAAAAAGATGATGAAAGTGAATAGATCACAGTGCTGTAACTTAAATAAATATAACTGAAAAATAACAGTGCAAAATGATATAAACTGTTAGCTGCGCACATATATCATCCAAAACAGTGACATGTGTATAAGTGATCAATCAAATAATCAAATACGTGAACAATAAAATTCAAAAAAACTGCCACCAAAAATATATTTGTATATGAATATGAAAAATAAAAATAGTCCAAAAAAGTTAATGAACTAAACTGAAAATCCATAGTGATAAGTACAGATAGTCCGGTGAGATTCCAGTGACTTCAAGATAAAAGAAACACCAAAAAAAAAGGTCCACCACCTCTGTGTTCCACACCCCTTTGCCAAGTCACTCACCCTCACTTAATGCCCTCCACTCTCATGGTATGGGCAAAAGACACTTGGATGTTACACCTTAGATCAAGAGTACACTGGCTGGTCGATCACTGATGCCTAGATAGCCTTCCTTCCGCTCATAGCATGAAAAGAAAGAGAAGATACCACTAGTGCAATGACATCTGAAAGAACTTTTAATGAAATATCAGCTTCTAATGTTTAGACTCACATGGAACAATCCTTGTAAAAACACATAAAATAATGTCATAAGTGGGGATAAAGGTGCTCACTCAGGTCCTGCTGCCGCGGCGTAGTGTACCGATGGAACCGAGGAGACACCTCTGCTCACCTGACCAATCCTTCCGGTAGGTGCATGGCTACACAACTTCCCGGAAGGATTGGTCGAGACCAGATATAGTGAATGCAGGCTCCTGGGGAGACCAGATATAGTGAATGCAGGCTCCTGGGGAGACCAGATATAGTGAATGCAGGCTCCAGGGGAGACCAGATATAGGGAATGCAGGATACTGGGGAGACCAGATATAGTGAATACAGGCTCCTGGGGAGACCAGATATAGTGAATGCAGGCTCTTGGGGAGACCATATATAGTGAATGCAGGCTACTGGGGAGACCATATATAGTGAATGCAGGCTCCTGGGGAGACCAGATATAGTGAATGCAGGCTCCTGGGGAGACCAGATATAGGGAATGCAGGCTACTGGGGAGACCAGATATAGTGAATGCAGGCTCCTGGGGAGACCAGATATAGTGAATGCAGGCTACTGGGGAGACCAGATATAGTGAATGCAGGCTACTGGGGAGACCGTATATAGTGAATGCAGGCTCCTGGGGAGACCAGATATAGTGAATGCAGGCTACTGGGGAGACCAGATATAGTGAATGCAGGCTCCTGGGGAGACCAGATATAGTTAATGCAGGCTACTGGGGAGACCAGATATAGTGAATGCAGGCTCCTGGGGAGACCAGATATAGTGAATGCAGGCTCCTGGGGAGACCAGATATAGTGAATGCAGGCTCCTGGGGAGACCAGATATAGTGAATGCAGGCTCCTGGGGAGACCAGATATAGTGAATGCAGGCTCCTGGGGAGACCAAATATAGTGAATGCAGGCTCCTGGGGAGACCAAATATAGTGAATGCAGGATCCTGGGGAGACCAGATATAGTGAATGCAGGCTCCTGGGGAGATCAGATATAATGAATGCAGGCTCCTGGGGAGACCAGATATAGTGAATGCAGGGTCCTGGGGAGAGCAGATATAGTGAATGCAGGCTACTGGGGAGACCAGATATGGTGAATGCAGGGTCCTGGGGAGACCAGATATAGTGAATGCAGGCTCCTGGGGAGACCAGATATAGTGAATGCAGGCTCCTGGGGAGACCAAATATAGTGAATGCAGGCTCCTGGGGAGACCAAATATAGTGAATGCAGGATCCTGGGGAGACCAGATATAGTGAATGCAGGCTCCTGGGGAGATCAGATATAATGAATGCAGGCTCCTGGGGAGACCAGATATAGTGAATGCAGGGTCCTGGGGAGAGCAGATATAGTGAATGCAGGCTACTGGGGAGACCAGATATGGTGAATGCAGGGTCCTGGGGAGACCAGATATAGTGAATGCAGGCTCCTGGGTTTAGTAACACTTTAAGATTAGCACAAGCATTTTTGATAGTTATCATTCACAGCATGCCTTGAATGTTACTGTTTTGAGAAACAGTTAAATTGATGGGTTTAGTTCCGCTTTAAGTAATTTCATCAATTTGTCATTTTAAAAGAATTTCTGATATTTTTATTTTTTTTTTCCTTTTAAATTGTAATTCTGAGTTAACTAGAATTCAGTTGTCTTAACAAGTGTTCATAAACAAAGGCACCTCAACTATCTGCAAAAGTTTTCTCTGTCTTCTTCTTTGTAATTAAACACGCGGTGTGATAGACCATAAAATATACTGTTTGTGTTTCTTATTGTACTGCTCCATTTGAGGGAAATATTAGGAGCTGTTAATCTATAATTAAATGCGCACTGAAGAGATAAATGAGCTGTTATTTATTTGCACCGCTACTTGTGATTCACGGCACCAGTAAAAGAAGAAAAAAAATTAGTGGCGTTTCCCCGAAAAGTCATCAACTTGCAAAAATAAGTTTAGAGGAAGCAGAGAGAAACTTCCAGAGTTAGAAATAATTAAAAAGAAGAACAGAATAATGGATCGGAATCGCAATTTCAAATAAACCAAGGAGGGGAGAAATCTCTTTTTTATTGATTATAAAAGTATAATTAGAAATACAAGTTTCAGAAATGGTGAAGAGAAGAAGAAATAAAATATTGCTATGATATTTTTAACAGCAACATGAAAGAATGTTAATCAGGTATTTCATTAATGCAGAAAACCTGAGATAGAATAGAACATTGGTTTTCCTTCCTATTTAAAGATCTTCTTATAATTCTTTCTTTCCTTCCCTTTTTGGATACAAGCCCATCCTTTCTTTTCCCCTTTCTTCCTCTTCCTTTTATTTTTTTCTCCCTTTCTTCTGAACTTCCTTCCTGATAAACCTAATTAGAGTATGGAGAAGCACCTGATGCAAAAGCTCATCTAACTTAAATATGTTTTTTTTTTTTAAGCATTTAATGATGAAGAGGATCAAATGCAGCCAAGTTGTTTCAGGATCCCCCCCCATTGCTTTAGATTCGGGTCTGCGTCTCCCCGAAACACACAGACTCTGGGAACGTAGGACCTGGATACAGATTTGGAGCCTTTGTGCCCAAATCAGCAATGACTGCTTACACCTCCTAGACTCAGAGCGGAAGGTAATATCATCAGCTCAAAACAATTTAATGCTGGTGTCTCCTGCTATAATCTGTTTATAAAGGTGTTAACTTATGTGTTTATTGTTAAGTTTGTCTGTCCTATTGTGTGCCTCCTTGGTGTGAATTTCCCTTGTTAATTGAGTCACCTTTTGTTTCTGTCTGTTGGCTAATCCTCTTGGAGGTTCCCAAGCAATGGGATTAGTTTTGTACCAACTTTACCTTGTTATCTAACGCTTGTGTTATGTTTTCGGTAGCATTTGGTTTTATTGTTCATGTGGTGACTGCCCTACTAAAAACCTGTATTTCTGTTTAATAAACAGTTATTTCTTTGGTTTTTATCTCAACATCTTGTCTGTGTATGATGCTCGAAGTAAAGGGCTGGTATTAGCTCTCGGTCTGCTGGAAGGATTTGGAGGGTAGGAGGCACTGTTTGGTGGAAGCACCCTGTGTTGGGGGTAACTAGTTTCAAAGTAACGGATTACAGTAACTACATTACTTTTTTTGGTAACAAAGTAAAGTAACTAGTTACAATACTAATATTGGTAACTACAGTAAAACCTTGGACTGCGAGCATAATTCGTTCCAGAACCATGCTTGTAATCCAAGGCACTCTTATATCAAAGCAAAATTTCCCATAAGAAATAATGGAAACTCAGATGATTCGTTCCACAACCATTTATTCATAAGTCCTTCAGTTTATAGTCCATGTAAAAAGATTATAGCATTACGATAGGTTGCATAAAATGTCCATCCACAAATAGCCACTTCCATAAGGGGATTAGAAGCAAAATCCAGCAGGAGCTACAGAGTATCAAAGAGAAGAGAGGCGCCTCTAAGTGTAGCAATATGGTTCCATTTAATGAAGGTACAACATTTAGCAACTCACATGGTTAATGAATAAAACAGGCACATCTAAGTATGCAGGCATCCGGGGTAAAGCTGTCCACATAGACTACCTTCTGCACCGCCGGCTGCCAGTCTGTAATCCTGACCGGGAAGACCACCCTGCAGTAAAGCGATCTGAAAGCGAGGGGCAGCATGGAAGGGATGACGTAGATGTCGGTGCGGAAGATGGTCTATGTGGACAGCTTTACCCCGGATGCCTGCATCCTTAGATGTGCCTGTTCCAATCATCAACCATGCGAGTTGCTAAATGTTGAACCTTCATTAAATTTAACCATATTGCTACACTTAGAGGCACCTCTCTTCTCTTTTATACTTAGCTGTGACTTGAGGCTACTTGTATATCAAGACATCGCTTGTATATCAAGTCAAAATGTATTTGAAAATTTTGCTTGTCTTGCAAAGCGCTCTTAAACCAAGTTTTTACTGTACACTACTTTACGAGGCTATAGGAGGTAACTACACTACTTTAATAGGCTATAGGAACGCGCGTTCCTGCGTTACCCAAGCCGTGCGACACAATCGTTATTTCGAAGAATAGAGAGGGATGAAGTTTATGACTTTTTGTTGCACTTTATGTTTTATTCTGTTTTTTCAGGTTTTGTTCTCATGTTTCCCAAAGCCTGTGTTTATACAATAAACTCTATGCAGAAAGAGTGTCATGTATCTTCTTTTACACGGTCAATTAAGAAAGAGGAAAGTAAAGTAATAAGTAGTGAAGTTACTTTTCAAATGCAGTAACTAGTAAAGTAATCTCATTACAATTTACAGAAGTAACTAGTTACATTTTTTGAGTAACTACCCCAACACTGGAAGCACCCAAGTAGGGTGCCAAGCGGTCCATCACATTCTTATTTAGAGTGATGACAAGTGATTACCAGGGCATGAAAGGAAGGGAAATTGCGTCTTTGAGCAAACAGCAATAAATTCCTGGCTGATTTTCTAAGCTCTTCCTCTGTCATATCCCTCCCGCTACTCCAAAACACCTAATGCGCAAGCGCGAGTCAGGACAGCGGGAAAGTTTGACTCAGCGCTGACTCCGCCAGCTGCCAGGGTAAGTCACTCACTGTCTGAAGGGGTTTTAACCCCTTCAACTTGGGATATGGGGTAGGGAGGCTGGAGCACCGGCTCTCCATTGGTGATGCTCTTCATTGGTGAGGCTTTCTAAGTCTCCAGATTACACAGTATTGTAATGTAATAAACGCAGGATTAATGTATGGTATCTTGCTTGATTTTTATGGAAATATTGATTTTACTGCTTGTTTTCCAAACTTCTGTTTATTAGGTTTGAAGTATAATATATATATTTTTAGTGTGGCTGTTTTTCTTGAAAGAACGTCTTCTCTACTTATAGGCCGGAGAAAATCTGGCTGCAGAATATAAACAGGGAGCACAGGATTTCCCTTAAGTCCCCAAACTTTGCCTGGGAAGTGAGGGAGATCCCAGATGTGGAATAAGTTTGCAAGAGCTGATTTATTTGAAGCTCTTGAGGCCAGAGAGAGCCAGGCAAGCAGCATTTAAATAGGAGGCCACACAGAATAATAATATATATGTTTTACCCTACTGTTAGGAATCCCGTTGCCAGGTGGAAAAATTTACAACAGGAGTCCCCTATAAAAGAAGAATCTTTATTCTTACTTTTCTGGGAGGCAGTATATTGAACCTTCACCCTCTTGAAGAGCTGCGGACAGTGCTGCTGCCCAACACTTCAGAGAGACATAGTAGTGACATAGGGATCAGTGGGAGAACATTGCCCAGCATTGGGGGTGTGGCAATTTTTATTTTGCCTAGGGCGCCAAAAATCATTGCACCGGCCCTGCCAGTATGGTGTCCCATTTAGGGGATCACCAGGGCATTAAATGAAGGGAATTGGCCCAAAGGAGACACATCTAGCAAAAAAAAATTCCTGATTGATTTTCTAAACACTTTCAATGTCGATTCCTTCCCTCTATTCCAAAACAAAAAAATTTTGGAGTCCTACTTTAATTGAAATATTACTGGAGATTTTATCATGTACAAGGACAGGAGCGGTTTACATGACAACACAAAGACATTCCATTATTTTTTTTCCACTGCTGTGCTCATTTCCATTTTATCTGTGCCATTCTAATACATGCAGATCACATTTCAGAGATTTTAAACATTTTCTACAAATGCTCTCATAATGAACCATGACATTTCAGTGTTCAGTAAAAGGTAGTCTAATTTATCAAACCTCTCCGCTGCGGCCATTTTTGCAGATGCAGGTGTACAGGAATCTGATATGGGAGCAGATTTGCATTATTTATATCTGTTACTGAGCCTGTTAGCAATGCATCTTGGGATTGCTCATAAATTTCACCAGGGAAGCCATTAGGGTCTACTGGGCCGAGTTTTAATGTAGCTATTACTGATGTTAATTTGCAAGCAGAATTATAATTCTGACTCATATGCAGTAGAATTTGTGACTACGTGTTGCACAGGTTAAGAAGGTTTCAGGGCTTTTTCCAGACAGGGGGTAATGCTTACCGCCCTCTAAAAAGCTCCCCATGGTGGATGGTTTTCAGAGGGCGATATGGCAGTGATTGGCGGGCATTCAGGAGACACTACTGCCACTCACTAATGCCTGGGTTTTTTTTTTTTTTTTCCTTTTACTTTTTTTTATTTCCTGACAATTACGACAATTTCAATTTTTTTCTTTTTTTTTCTTTTTTTTTTTTTAGACAATAAACATTTATTGAACTTTATAATGAATACATACAAGGTACAGTATGATAGGATGATTTAAACAAAAGAAAAAGATAAAAAAATAAGAGGGAGATAACATGTACATTAATACATATAGTGTTAGTACATTGTTAGTTTTTGCATCTATACACCCGTGAGGGACCAGAGCAATTTTTATTTTTGCTTTTGGGTATATTTTCTAAGGTTTGCTTTTGGGTATATTTTCTTGCAAAAAAATGTTTTTTTTCTTTGCAATCTGTGACCAGTAAAGCTAGGTTTATATGTGCCACACCTCTAAAAAGCAATCCTCATTTGAATCACTTTTCAGAGGCATTTGGCATGGTGTCAGAAGCAGTTACATTATCTCTCTACCGCCTGTTCTAACCCCTTAAAGGCAGACATTGCACAAAGTTGCATAGCAATTTTGGCACTGCTCCATTCAATTAAACAGGTCACATTCAGGTGTAGTACTGCCCATCAATTGCGGCATATTTGCGGCATGTGAACACATCTCTCTGTGGCCCCATCAACTGGGCTGATTGGGGAGGGGTAAAAAAAACTCATGTTTTTACTGCCCCCCAACCCTAAGTGGTGTAAGTAATCTCTTACTGTAAATAAAAAGTATACATTACATTCTTTGTTTTGTTCTGTTTGTAATGACACTAAAATGCTAAAAAAGCCTGAAATTAAACAAAGGTTTTTTTCTTTTCACATTTACATATTTTATTTATTTTTTAATAAAACTTAAACAAAAACTCGAAACAAAATAAAGAAAAAAAAAAAAAAAATTTAAAATAATAGTTAAAAAAATTAAAAAAATTAAAAAAAAAATCAGCAGAAATTATAATTAAAGGAAGAAGGGGAGAAAATAGGTAATTAGGACTATTAGAAAAGAACCAGAGTAACGGGACTTTAAGTCCCCGTTCACACTGGGGCGACCTGTGAGGCGACCTGGTCACCTCACAGGTCGCCGTAGGTCGCCTTCCATAGAGAAGCTGCGGACCCGTTCTAATAGGAGCGACACCTTAGAAAAAGGGTCCGGAGCTTCTTTGGGGCGACCCGGATCGACCGTCATAGACTTCAATGTTATGAAGTCCGTGCCGGCCGATCCGAGGTCGCGGCGCGCTGCTCGCACTGCGACCTCAGAGGTCGCCCCGGGAAGTCGGATCGCCCCAGTGTGAACGGGGCCTTAATGAGGCATGAAATAAAGAAAATAAATATTTATTCTATAAGACATACAGTAATACAGTTCATATATTTTGGTAGACAATTAATGTTGAACAGTATAGAATTCTTATTGGGAATATAAATACAATACAATAGGATCTCACATAGGGTCTTTAAAAATTAATTTCAATATGGAAACACTATATATATCAATTCATAGATGATTATAATAAGAGAATAAATAAATATATAAAATAATAGAATAAATTATTGCATCCGAGTTTTTGTGTAATCTCGACGTGTTTCTTGGACCTCCGTCCATTCATCAGGAGTATTGGATGCTGATAAGTATCTAAAGAAGAGGAAAGGGATTTAGTCATTATTGCACCAGAACATATGTAATGAAAATATAATTTTAGGAATCTGTACGAAACCTTATACCTTAAGCGGGTAGGGAAGTTCTGGCTGAGTTCACCACGGCAAAAACCACGTCAAAACCAGGTACCCCCTCCCCTCCAGAAAGGTGCCAAATGTGGCAGCAGGGGAGGTGGCAAACAAGCACTGCTCCCCCTTGTGGGTGGAGCTCCGCTTTAAGAACCAGAACTGATTTATGTGCTTCCTGATCAAATAATTCCCATGATTAGCCAATCATGATAACCTCATGGTGAGATGATTACTATTTTGTAGTAACAAACTCTCCCATTGCCTGCTTTTCTCACTTGCAGAAAAGAATATTACCTTGATAGGACAAGATTTATCAGGAACTATAAAGGATTTGACTCCATTTTCTATAAATGTTTTATTTGTTAAATATAAAAAAAAAGAAAGAAAAATATTTAAAATTTATTTTTTTTTTTTTTTGGCAACAACAAACAAAGAAAATTATCTGTAAAACCACTATTACTTTCCATTATTTTTTTATAGGTTTAAATAAACAAATAAAAGGATGTGCCCTCTAGGTTTGATGGCTTTAGGCTATAAACAACTCCTACAGCGTCAGCACCAACATTGATCCTGGAATCAGTCAATGGATAAATGCAATGATGCATGCGCCCTCAGTAAAAGCTTTATTTCTGTTTCTTCATTGAAAAGGGTGCAATCATCTATCGGTCACAAATTTTCTGGTGGAAAACTATTTTATGCTTTATGACCTCTGAAATTGTGCATTCCACTATATGGACTGAATACCACCAAATGATACTCAAATGGACTTTACTTGGAATTATTGGGTCAAGAGGACCTGTCGCAAACTCAACAGCAACTCAGGCCACAGGTGTTTGCGGCATCTAAATTGAGAATGAGACCCTCTGCTATTTCTTCATCACCACCCACTTGCAGAACAATACCGAAATGTAACAAAAAGCTTTTGGAACTGAATAAAGATTTGCTCCTAATTAGTGAAGGCAAATACATGGCAAGGTTGTAGAATGCAATTGGGTCCCCAGCTGCTTGTACGCATAGCTCAGTGTCCATAATGCAGCATGTGCTCACACAGAGTGCAGAGAAGACCATGTGCTTAATCGGGAGGAAATACTGCGCTAACTATCAAAACTTACAGACAGCTGCTAACACTACAGAAGACAGTCTGTTACAAATATAAAAGGGAAAAACCCCAGATGATGTCTAATGAGACGAAACATGTCGGGTCATAACCTTGGTGCCACTGCGTTACCCTTGATCTTTTGAGGTTCTTTGATACAAGCGCTTGTTGTCTTCTATTATTGCAAGTGTATCCAATTTTATTAAATATTTTATTGGGAAGTTTTTACACTAGCTCCTTTTTTCTTTGAGTTATTGTGGAAACGGTCCAGAGAGGATTCTGTTGTTGGCTTTACTGAGTGTTCACCTATCTTGACCCCATCCGTGTATACCCACATTGGAGGAAGTGAAGGCGGTTACCATCAGCTGTCTACATTTAATTGGAGGAGTTTGAGCCTATTACATCTGGTAAGCCCCCCTCTATAATTGGTGGTGGTTTATACACGATTGGGTGATCCTTAACCACTTCTGGACCGGAAGGATTTGCCCCCTTAATAATCAGGCCATATTTTGCGATTCGGCACTGCGTTATTTTAACGGACAATTGCATGGTCATGCCATGCTGTACCCAAACTAAATTTATGTCCTTTTTTTCTCACAAATAGAGCTTTCTTTTGGGGGTATTTGGTCACCTGTGCGATTTTAATTTTTTGCGCTATACACAAAAAAGAGCGACAATTCTGAAAAATAAACCCAATTTTTTTTTCACATTGTGCTATATAACATTCCCAAAAAAAATGTTTTAAATCAAAATGTTTTAACATTTCAGGCCAATTTGTTTTCTGCTACATATTTTCAGTAAAAAAAAATAGCAATAAGCGTTTTTTGATTGGTTTGTGCAAAAGTTATTGTGTCTACTAACTATGGGAAAGATTTATGTCATTTTTATTGTTTTTATTTTGTTTTTACTAGTAATGGCGGCAATCTGCGATTTTTTGCAGGACTGCGACGTTGCGGTGGACAGATTGGACTACTGACTGACATTTGTGACACTTTTGGGGGTACCAGTGACATTACTACAGTAATCAGTGCTAAAAATATGCACTGTTACTGTAATAATGACACTGGCAGGGAAGGGGTTAACATTATGGGTAATCAAGGGATTAAATGTGAGCCTAGGAGAGTGTTTCTAACTGTGGGGGGGGCGTGGCTTCTGAAATGACCATAGAGACATGTGATCCTATATAGAAGGATCACAGGGGCTCTATGATCATTCCAGGGAGAAGAATGGTCAGATGTGTTTACAACAGCCAACTGTACTTCTCTCTTAGTGGTAAACGATCGAGGGTGTCAGGCGGCAATCTGAGCCACCTTCCCGCTGCATCGGCTTCCCCGCTGACAAGCAGGGGCGGGAGCACGCCGGTGGCTGCACGCGCTCCCTCCCTAGCCTCCCGAGAGCGAGCGCCGTACATGTAAGGTGATTTGCCTGGGAGCGGCTGCCTTCCGCAGTACATCTGCGGTGGGCGGTCATAAACTGGTTAATTTCATTTTCACTTATGGGTTGTTTCACACACATCCAGGCTGAGATTGTTGCAGGATCATGTGCTTACTGAGGCACTGGTAAAACTTCCCAACAGATGTAGCAGAGAGTAGAAGAGCTTTAGAAATCTGTCTTCTTTTCTGATCTTTTCTGTTTCAAATTCCGCTTTATACATTAACATAGCTCCTTAGAACCAGTTTGTCCAGACAGTATGGTCACCTGCTGACTTGGCACCATCCACATGCAGCTTAACTCTTCAATAAGATACAGTAGTTAAAGTGGTGGTAAACCCCATTCATGAAATTTGAACTGGGCACATATATCTGTAGTGTTTACTTATCTCTCTCCAAAGCCTTAAGTCATGTGTCTTTCTGCTGCTCCATTCCTCTGTTATCAGCATGATAACTTCTGACAAGTTCTCTGACACAGAAGATAAAAGCAGCTGGAAATTTGTGTCAGGGTGGGTGCATAGAGATACATTAGCAGAGAGCTGGTCTATTCACAGCACAGCTCTGTGTGTTTCTTCCTTTCTCTGCCTATGTGTGTGTGTGGGGGGTGTGTGTGTGTGGGGGGGGGGGTGCCTTTCCTCCAATCAGCTGTCACACAATGTATGCCAAGACTCCACACCCAGTGCTGGAACAGGAAGGAAGAAAACATTTTAACACTGTGTTCTGATTCTAAACAGTGTAGAAAGTTGAAGACAGCAGATATACAAAAACAAAAAAACTTTTGTAGGGAGATTTGTTTAATCTCTGTGTATCATCTGAGGCTGTTCACTTCACTGAATATATGTGAGGGTTTACATCCACTTTAAATCCAACACAATTTTATTTCAGCTAATTGCAGTGCAGTGGATGTTTATCCAGTCTTATGAAGTGTTTTCAAGACAATTACTTTTCTAAGTCCTGTGTCTGTGAAATACAAATATTAGGTGAGAGCAGTGCCGTGACAAGGTCATCCAGCGCCCAGGGCAAGGATGCCAAATTGCACCCCCCTTCCCTTAGGTTCAGGGTCAAGGTGCCCTCCAATGCCTGCAATAAACCATTGTGCCCAGTGCAGCCTCCCCTCCTGCCCACCTCTTGTCCCGGCCCTGGTTGAGAGAATACGGAAGAGGTCTAGATTGGACTGAACTTACTAGCACCAAACAGGGGGAAAGGACAGAGAAAACACATTGTAGTAGCCCAAAACCACCACTAGATGTCAGGATACCGCACAAAATAATAACCTCATGCAGTTTAATACAAGACTTTAAAAATACATGAAGTTGGGCAGAGCAAATATTTTTTTCTTAACTCAGCTCAAAACTACATATAGACATATGCCATTCATCAAAACTATCCATGTACACATAAATGGTACATATATCCTAGCACTTCACATACTAGGAAACTACCAAATCTCCATATTTCCCTGAATATCCAGTGTTATCCCTCCTATTCGTAGTCCCCATATAAGAGTTAGGGTTTACTGAAGGAGAGAGATATGTGTTCCTTGGCACGTTTCTTAGACCAACTGTCTACTTCTTCAGGAGAAGCAAAGAAG